>NC_033799.1:38665292-38671679 GCF_001876935.1 Asparagus officinalis | reverse complement strand
AGGAACCTGGAAAACACCGTATCAGTTATTCAATAAGGTACACAAATATACAACTGCTGTGTGAAACTTAAAGCTAAACAAGATCATTATTTGACAGCCTACCTGGTCACCAATTTTGAGAGGAACTATATCTTAGCTAGTTACATGAGGTCTTCCTGTCAACAGCAACTGACAAATTTAAATAATCTATAAATTATAGCATACCATCTATATTTAATTCTCTATTGTTCCTTTAAAAATGGGTGATTGCTTCAGTAGTCGGTGTTCATATTATATTAGTGGCAAATAAATTTTCTATTACTGGACAATAATTAATATGTTTGTTGAGAACTGAGTTTGTATAATGAATCAAACGAAAATTGGGGAATGCATATGTTAATAAATGAATCCATCATGCAGATTGGTACGTTGACATAACTAAACTTGCTTCTAAGCAAATTCTAGTTAATTATATGAATGTTTGATTTGTACTCCGCCGCATGTATTTTGGGAGCTTTAAATTTACAATTGAATGCCAAAGATCTAGAATTTTGATGTATAGCAACGTTATGGCTCCTATATCTCCTATTTATTAAGTTGGGAAAATTATTTGGTTCTTATAGACAACTGCTAAACATGTTTGCTTAAAGACGAAATATAAGGGTTTAAGAGAGTTACGATTTAAGGAAAAAACTCAACATCTAATAGAAACAGTTGTGGCGGCACAAACCTCAAGATGTATATTTTGTTTGAATTGCCTTTAAATCAAGAAGGTGAGTTGCCTTTTTTGGATGATGTGATTTTGTTTTGATTATGCCTGGAGAACCATCCAGTACATTTTGTTCATGGAACTCATATTATGTTTATTTAAAGACGTGTTTATTCTGACATAGTTGATCTGCTCGGATACATCAAAAAATACGTGCGACTTGTCTGTGTCTAAAGACCCACACAATCACACATATCATTAGCAAAACATTATTCTGCTGCAATATTTCTGCTGGCCACAGCTTTGTATGGGCATCTATGTCAGACATCCCTGTGCCCTAGTTTCTCCCCTAGTTTCTGCATTTTTTGGTATATGTAGATTCTTGATGCATGGATACGAGACAAATACATGCCAATTGAGTCAAGATATTGACTACTTCGTCCATGAAAGCCGATAACCATACCTCCTTAAATTGGTATTGTAAATGGAGTACCTTCTTCAATCCCATTATTCTATGTAGACCATTTAATGTCCATAACATTACATTTACTGTTGAAGTCTGCTTCTTTGAGATGTTGCTTCTTTAATTAAATAAAATTTATGATTGTTTTTCTGTGTTTTACAAATAGGAGAAAAAACATGGTCGCAAACCCGATCCTATTGAGATATTTTATATAGTGCACAAACGGCGAGATGAAAAGAAAAGTTGGATAGATGATGCATCGGAGGAATTAGCGGTGAGTTTGAAATTTAATAATTTGTATTTAGCAAGTAATACATGTAAAAAAAATTGTTTTACTTCATATTTTTTCCATTTTGGCTGTTGAAGTGAATTCTTTTTTCAGGTTAAGATCTCACGGGAATTAACGAGTTTGGTTGAAACCCATGGCAAGGAAACATCAGAACTAAGGCAATAAGCTTATGTAGCAGCAAGGGGTTTAGAGACTCATGGTAGAGTTTGTGGTTATGGAAGAGGGGTGACGCCAGACATGATTCCTTGGGTGGCACAAACTCAACCAACATCTTCATCACTTCGATCACGTACTGGGCGAGCATATGCTAATTTGCAATCTCAATATTCAGAACTTGAGGAAAAGTATGAGCGACAACAAAAGGAGTTGGATGAGTTAAAACTGATGATCACTTCAAGGAACGCACATCCGCATCAACAATCTTCCTCCCAACAACAGTCTAACTCCCAGCAGGGGTCTTCATCCCAACAACAGTCACCTTACGAACAAATTCCGACATCTTGCCCATATCCACCATATCAGCATCGTCGTCCGCGATCTCCTTCCCAACAACACTCACCTTCCCAGCACACTCCGACATCGTACCCATATCCTCCATATCAGCATCTTCCACCGTATCCGTATACATCATCTTCGCAGTTCTACTACCCCCATCCATACCAGCCACCTTTGTACCACCCAGTGCCACACCCACCTGGAGAGTTTACAGCAATGCTCCGTATCCGTATACATCATCTTCGCAGTTCTACTACCCCCATCCATACCAGCCACCTTTGTACCACCCAGTGCCACACCCACCTGGAGAGTTTACAGCAATGCTCAATGATTCAGATTTTATGCAGCAGATGATGCCACCAAATGATAGGAATGACAGGGATAAAAGTTAGATATTTTTACATTCATTCATGTTGAAGGTCAACTTTGTTGGTTATTTAAGTTATTGTTATGTACTATTTGTCACACGCTTTTTAACCAATTTTGGTACATTATTATGTAATCAAATTGGATTGACTTCTTATTAATCAAAATTATTCATGTTTCAATTATTTTATGTTTGTTTTTCAATTTAATTATATGAATTAAAAATTAATTATTTTTTTGGATTTATTAAAAAAATAAAATATTAATATCAAATTTAAGATATTAGAGGCAATTATATTTGTACCTTAAATTAATACATTTATTTTAATTCCAACTATTTGGGGCAGTTACATCTGCATCTAATAAGTTATTAGAGGCGATTATATTTGTACCTTAAGTAAATACATTTATTATAATTCAAACTATTTGGGGCATTTATATCTGCATCTAATAAGTTATTAGAGGCAATTATATTTGCCTCTAATACTTTTTCAACTAAATCGGCTGACATGGCGCATTGAGTATTTGGGGCGAAAGTTTGTGCAATATTGCCCCTAATAACTATTAGCAACACCACTTTTAGGTGCGGATACGAGTTTTGCCACTCATGTAATTAGAGGCAGATAATTCCATTTATTTGCCTCTAATTGAATTAAAAGTGACGAAAATAATTGCCCCTAACTCTTCTTTTTTTTGTAGTGGGGGTTCAGGGGTTAGGGTATGTTAAAGACTTGGGAGAGAGAAATTGAACTTTTGAAAGGGTTCTAAGGAAGCGACGAATGCCACAAAATGAAAGTGTAAAAAATTCACAATTTTTTTAGAGGAAGTGACCAAGGAATTAAAAGGTGACCAAGGAATTAAAATAAAACAACTTCAATATTAAACATTACCATGAGGAAATGGAAGGGCTGAGGAATATATAAACCTAAACATCGACTTACGATGTAGGAACTACTTAAAAGTGCTCTGAGGAAGAATGCTACAAATGTCAACAGTATCAAGATTTCATATGAGTAAGGGCATTAAAAGATTGAATTGTTTATAAACGCTTATGCAAAGCATGAAAGCTTACGTGCTAAGGAAACTTACACGTTGGTATAAGAGACTGAGGGGGGTTAAGTATGTTAAAGCCTAAAGAAGCAGATTTTGAACTTTTGCTGCACAATATTAAACTTTCCCAAAAGGAAAATATAAATCGGAGACGTCAACTACTTAAAAAGTGTTTTGAGGGGTAAGAATGCTACAAACGACAAGAAATTTTACATTTTATATGAAAAGGGGCGTTAAAAGATTGAAATGTTTATAAACACTTGTGAAACGTAGAGCATCCTATGTAGTGAGGAACCTTGCATGTTGATTTAGAAGATTGAAGACTTAAGTATATTAAACCCTCAGGAAGCAGATTTTCAAAACTCGAAAATTTTGTAAGACAACTGTCAATATTGAATTTTCCAATAGGAAAATATGAATTTTAGACAGGAACAATTGAAACTACTTATTTGTTTTTGAGGGCATTAAAAGATAGAGATGTTTGTAAACAATTGTGCAAAGTATGAAATCTTACGAGGGTCTCTCGAGGCATTAAGGAATCTTATTAAAACAAAAGGACCAGAATATGTCACTTTAACTCAACAGAACTTGATCAAAGAACGTGCGAATGTTCAAATTGAGAAAGCTAAGGGACTCGAACACTTTCATTTTACTTGCAACAAAAAAAAAGTGCAAGAAGGAAATTTTAGATAGGGCTTCGGGGGATTATGGAACCAAAGATGGAACAGCACCAAAAATAAAAAATCGAACTCTCCATAACTCATACGTCAAAATCTCAACTACAGATAGCAAGAACTGAACTTTTTTTAACATCCAGCTTGGGAATTCGATCCGCACAAAACCCAGCTGTCAAGATTTCAACTTTAAACGAGCGTTAAAGGAATCATCTAAGGTCCCAAAAAACCCACATGTCAAAATCGGATCTTTCGTCAATTTTCTAGGGTTAGGGTTCGGGAAAACAACAAAATCAAGAGACTTTCGGTCTGTTTTAGGTGCGAAATTGAAATTGGAGGGAGAGAGGAGAGAGAAAGTAGGGAGAGAGGGAGGGAGGGAGGGTGATCTTACCTTTCGCGGATCGGACGGAAGCGGTTGATTCTTGAGATTGCGGCTGAAAGAGAGAAGAAACGAAATAAAATTGAAGGGGGAGGATTAAAAGAGAGAGTTTTGATGAGAGAAGGATACAACACACTATATTAATAATAAATTCCTATTGGGTGGAAGTCACATGATGAGTTGGCTTTCTTCAACCAATCAAAAAAGGGCAAGTGTTGGGGTTCTAGAACAAACCTTTGTTGGTTGGGTGCATGGTGAGTGGGGCAAGGACAAAGGCCTAAGATCTCGCTTAAATGGATGGCAACGTAGGTTAGTGCTCATAATGAGTGTGATTAAAGATAATATTTTCAACTATTTGGGTTTTTTCTTTTTTTTTTGGTTAAAATTTATGGAACCTAACCTAAATTTTTGATCAATTAGTATGAATCTTTTATCATTAGTTTTTTTGGGTTAATTGCATATAGATGTCCCTGTAGTGAGATGCTTCTGAACTTATTACTTCTTTAGTTTGATTTTAACAGATGATTCTACATGTCATGTTTCTTCTTCTTCTTCTCACCACCATATATGTGATTCAATCATGTTAATGTTCTGAGACTCAGCAACGAGATTAGCGGATAATCCTGAGTTTAGCTACGGGGCTCGGGTTCGATGCGTGCGATATGGGTCCCCTCATCCCCTTAGGCGGCCAATCCCCTACTTAAAATGAGTAAGCTACACAATGAGCATGTCAGATAACTGAAGTTTGGTTCTCCGGTGATTCCTACGACGGTCAAGTCAGTATTTGAGCTTGAGTGGAGAAGAAACCAATAAACCGAATACGTTCTTAGTTAAGGTTGCAAAAATTTATACCTGGCTGAGATGCGTAGAAGCGTAACTATGACGGAGTCTAGATAAACAACTGGATTGGCAGATAGCTTTATAGGTGTCAACTGCATATGCGATGAGTCATCTTTGATTGGATGTGATGGTGGTTGAGAAGGTTTGGGGGGTGATGAGTCATGAAGACTCGTGGCATCGGCAATGGTGAGAATAGACAGCTGTTGGTGTGGAGTTTGAGGTCGAACCGCTTCTTGACTCGGCTCTACGAGAGGGACGACAAGCGCTGCATTTCTAGTCAGCCTCGCAAGTTGTCAACCCAGCTCCGAGTGGACGACGGTGATCGGCTCGTCTGATGAGGTTAGGCGAGAGCTTGTCTCAACTCGACCTGACTCGGGAAGGGTCGAGTGCCTAGTCGACCAGAGTCGCCCCTAGCTCGGGTGAGCTGACATGATTGATTAAAACCGATATGGGAAACGTGTTGGCTCAAGGAGAAAAATTAGCACTTAGATAAATTATGATCATAACAAAACCTTCTCTCTTTAGAATTTTAGCCTGACGTTGAAGAGTTCATACTGAATAGCGGAGAAAAGGAGACGACCAAGGCGAAATTAAAAAAGGGAATTTTGAACTTGGATTTAAGCATTAACCCTACCCTGATGGGCCTGATCTCTCTCTAAATTTTGAGCAAAAGAGGGAGAAGACCGCGTGTTTCTCACGTGCTTCAAATAGTCCCAATTACCAAAATAATTACTCTTTAATACACTCCTCCACGTTAGTGATTAGACCTTGCATTTGACACAGCCCACGTTTCCCTAAAAGAGTAGGCCCAGCCCAACAACACGTAACCCTCGGCCCGCTTAGGGTTTAAGCTACCGCTTCCCCTTCTAATTTCGAGCCCTAGCGAGCAGCGATTCCTCCCTCTCCCCTCGCCAAAATCCTCTCATCATGAAGCTCGTCAGGTACGGGAATTTTAATTGTTTCCCCCCCAGTTCAATTCGTGTATTTTCTCGTTTATTTTATTATCTGATGCGCTCGAGATCAGGTTTTTGATGAAGCTGAACAACGAGACGGTCTCCATCGAGCTCAAGAACGGCACTGTCGTCCACGGGACAATCACAGGTTTCTCTTCGCTCTTTCGATTTCTTTACTGTTCTTGGGTTA
>NC_033799.1:38644072-38665282 GCF_001876935.1 Asparagus officinalis | reverse complement strand
TTGTATTGATCCTTTTATTTTATATTCCCTGATTAGATCTCCAAATTATCTCCCTGTTGTTGGAATCGTTTTGAAAAAAAGAAAAATGATATCTGAACTATGTCCCTTAAATTGTTGAAGTTACATCGGCTAAATCCACAAAAAAATAGTTTCTGTCATAGTTGAATCCCAAATCATGACGCCAAGGGCATGGCAAGCACGAGCAGCGCTAGGGGATCGGTGTTCGCTCAGTTCAGAACCTCGCTAATGCCGCATTAAAGGTATACGTTCCCGGCTTAAGTTTCAGTTATTGGAGGAAGTAGAGAGGGGGATTTGGTCAGAATTCAATTGGGTTTCCTCTCGTTTTCTCCCTCGTTGCTTCTCTAAACCCAAGCCATTCCCAAATTCCTCTCCTTGCTCAAATTTTCTGCTCATCTCGAATGCCACCTGGTCTCCCCTCTGCTTGGATCCCTTCGATCACGTGGGTTTTTTATGCACCTTAATGGCCAAAATTAAGAACACGATCTACTACACTATGGACACCCACGAGAACATCCTCCGTACCAAAGAGACCTCCGAGGCTCAAAATAGAAAACCGATGGAGATTACGTCTCATTTTCTTACAAATGAGATCTACTTATTCAAACTCACAATTTATTGTAATTTGACCATTCCATTTTGAACCCCACCAACCCACTCGAAGAACCCATATCCTTCTATCACAAGTAGATTTGTATCTTGAATGTGCGTTAACTAGAAATTCCTTATTTCCCCCCTTTTTGTACACCTCACAATCTTGCATTCAATACCACATAAAGGGCCTCTTTATCGTTGCATTGCCCATAACAGAGTTGTTGGAAAAGTTTGACATGTAAGTTTGTAACAGCTTCAATTCACTGCAAAATAATTTGAAGAGCACAATTTTTGTTAAGCAAATGATTGGAATCGAAGATTTGGAGAGAGAGTTGATAACAAATGAGTCTTTTTTTTGTTTTGTTTGTTAGAGGAGATAAGCTTTGAATGGGTTTGAGAGAAAAACATTGGAAAAAATAACAGTTAGAATGCAGAAGGAAGATAGGGGTATAAAAGGTATTTTGGAAAAAGTTAACAGTAGCAACCGGTTATGTAAGGTTATGTAAACAGAACTTAACCAAGGGGATCTATTCGGGGTACCTAATAACATTTGGGGGACTTATCTCACGTTCATGAGTTTTTGGGGACCTGTTTGAATTTACCATTGTATTGGGGAACCAATCTCTAAAAAACCCTTATATTATTCCCTTGAGGTGGATGTTATTCCCTGTAGCAAACTCCAAATCATGTAAGGTGGATGATTCATCTTATTATACATCTTCATGTGGTCTCTTTTTTAAGATAGGGGAATTCGGAAGATTGCTCATATGAAACTAAACTATATAACCATAAAAGTGTAATTCCCATAGAAGTCGGGAATGTGGTACACTATAGTGAACTGGGACCCGGGTTCAATCGTTCCAGCTTCGCGTGAGGAACCTGGAAAACACCGTATCAGTTATTCAATAAGGTACACAAATATACAACTGCTGTGTAAAACTTAAAGCTAAACAAGATCATTATTTGACAGCCTACCTGGTCACCAATTTTGAGAGGAACTATATCTTAGCTAGTTACATGAGGTCTTCCTGTCAACAGCAACTGACAAATTTAAATAATCTATAAATTATAGCATACCATCTATATTTAATTCTCTATTGTTCCTTTAAAAATGGGTGATTGCTTCAGTAGTCGGTGTTCATATTATATTAGTGGCAAATAAATTTTCTATTACTGGACAATAATTAATATGTTTGTTGAGAACTGAGTTTGTATAATGAATCAAACGAAAATTGGGGAATGCATATGTTAATAAATGAATCCATCATGCAGATTGGTACGTTGACATAACTAAACTTGCTTCTAAGCAAATTCTAGTTAATTATATGAATGTTTGATTTGTACTCCGCCACATGTATTTTGGGAGCTTTAAATTTACAATTGAAGGCCAAAGATCTAGAATTTTGATGTATAGCAACGTTATGGCTCCTATATCTCCTATTTATTAAGTTGGGAAAATTATTTGGTTCTTATAGACAACTGCTAAACATGTTTGCTTAAAGACGAAATATAAGGGTTTAAGAGAGTTACGATTTAAGGAAAAAACTTATCAACATCTAATAGAAACAGTTGTGGCGGCACAAACCTCAAGATGTATATTTTGTTTGAATTGCCTTTAAATCAAGAAGGTGAATTGCCTTTTTTGGATGATGTGATTTTGTTTTGATTATGCCTGGAGAACCATCCGGTACATTTTGTTCATGGAACTCATATTATGTTTATTTAAAGACGTGTTTATTCTGACATAGTTGATCTGCTCGGATACATCAAAAAATACGTGCGACTTGTCTGTGTCTAAAGACCCACACAATCACACATATCATTAGCAAAACATTATTCTGCTGCAATATTTCTGCTGGCCCCAGCTTTGTATGGGCATCTATGTCAGACATCCCTATGCCCTAGTTTCTCCCCTAGTTTCTGCATTTTTTGGTATATGTAGATTCTTGATGCATGGATACGAGACAACTACATGCCAATTGAGTCAAGATATTGACTGCTTTGTCCATGAAAGCCGATAACCATACCTCCTTCAATTGGTATTGTAAATGGAGTACCTTCTTCAATCCCATTATTCTATGTAGACCATTTAATGTCCATAACATTACATTTACTGTTGAAGTCTGCTTCTTTGAGATGTTGCTTCTTTAATTAAATAAAATTTATGATTGTTTTTCTGTGTTTTACAAATAGGAGAAAAAACATGGTCGCAAACCCGATCCTATTGAGATATTTTATATAGTGCACAAACGGCGAGATGAAAAGAAAAGTTGGATAGATGATGCATCGGAGGAATTAGCGGTGAGTTTGAAATTTAATAATTTGTATTTAGCAAGTAATACATGTAAAAAAAATTGTTTTACTTCATATTTTTTCCATTTTGGCTGTTGAAGTGAATTCTTTTTTCAGGTTAAGATCTCATGAGAATTAACGAGTTTGGTTGAAACCCATGGCAAGGAAACATCAGAACTAAGGCAATAAGCTTATGTAGCAGCAAGGGGTTTAGAGACTCATGGTAGAGTTTGTGGTTATGGAAGAGGGGTGACGCCAGACATGATTCCTTGGGTGGCACAAACTCAACCAACATCTTCATCACTTCGATCACGTACTGGGCGAGCATATGCTAATTTGCAATCTCAATATTCAGAACTTGAGGAAAAGTATGAGCGACAACAAAAGGAGTTGGATGAGTTAAAACTGATGATCACTTCAAGGAACGCACATCCGCATCAACAATCTTCCTCCCAACAACAGTCTAACTCCCAGCAGGGGTCTTCATCCCAACAACAGTCACCTTACGAACAAATTCCGACATCTTGCCCATATCCACCATATCAGCATCGTCGTCCGCAATCTCCTTCCCAACAACACTCGCCTTCCCAGCACGCTCCGACATCGTACCCATATCCTCCATATCAGCATCTTCCACCGTATCCGTATACATCATCTTCGCAGTTCTACTACCCTCATCCATACCAGCCACCTTTGTACCACCCAGTGCCACACCCACCTGGAGAGTTTACAGCAATGCTTAATGATTCAGATTTTATGCAGCAGATGATGCCACCAAATGATAGGAATGACAGGGATAAAAGTTAGATATTTTTACATTCATGTTGAAGGTCAACTTTGTTGGTTATTTAAGTTATTGTTAAGTACTATTTGTCACATGTTTTTTAAGCAATTTTGGTACATTATTATGTAATCAAATTGGATTGACTTCTTATTAATCAAAATTATTCATGTTTCAATTATTTTATGTTTGTTTTTCAATTTAATTATATGAATTAAAAATTAATTATTTTTTTGGATTTATTAAAAAAATAAAATATTAATATCAAATTTAAGATATTAGAGGCAATTATATTTGTACCTGTGGCGCATTGAGTATTTGGGGCGGAAGTTTGTGTAATATTGCCCCTAATAACTATTAGCAACACCACTTTTAGGTGCGGATACGAGTTTTGCCACTCATGTAATTAGAGGCATATAATTCTATTTATTTGCCTCTAATTGAATTAAAAGTGACGAAAATAATTGCCCCTAACTCTTCTTTTTTTTGTAGTGTAATTACATGGATATCATGTCAAAATCTACATATATGTCATGTCATAAACTCCTATGAGAAAGTCATATGCAGGGTTAAGAAATGTGTCCGATACAGGGACTATATATTATGGTTTCCAAACTCATGGAATAAGTGGCAAATGTCCAACACGAGAACTGAAATGGATTATAGTCCAACACGAGGACTTCTATGGATTATAGTCCAACACGAGGACTTCTATGGATTATAGTCCAACACGAGGACTGTGAAATGGTGAAAATATCGCTGAGATACATAGTAAAATCTACTTATATCAATTCACACTCAAATCAGTGTGTATATCCCCAATTGGTACCCTCAGGTTATCTATCATGCATGGATACATAGTAAGACTAAAAACTAGAGTCAAATAATAGGCAAAATCCTCGAACATGAATAAAACATACAGAACAGGGATTTTGCAACAGACTGTGCGGCGGTCGACCGCGCTCTGATACGCGCCTGGCGGTCGACCTCGCGGTTGACCGTAACGGCTTTGTGGTCGACCGCAGCCCTTCAGCGCGCCTAGCGGTTGACCGCAGAGCTGACAGAAGCCCAAATCTAGGTTTCTACCAGCTCAAAACCTGAAATAAAAATTTTGATTTCTATGTTAACTAAAATTTTAACGTCTCTAAAATCATACAGTAGTAGAATAATAAATTTTAAGCATGTAAACTACATCCCCAATATTCTGAATACATGAGAAACATATTAAAAACGTTTTAATAACAGTAAATCATGATTTAACTCTTGTTTAAGCAATTTCAGATCTAGATCTTCACTAAACAGAAAATTTGTGTACTTTTATAAACTGAAACCTTTGATTCTTGTAATCCATATTATAGAGAACTCAATTTCATACGAAAACACCTTTTGGGCTTATCAAAACTCATGAAAAATGAAAAGAAAAACATAGAAAATATGGGTGTGGGATTGGGCGAGATGATACTCGCCTCAGGTGCTGCCGAATCTCCTGTAGATGATCTCCTTCAACCTGAACTGCAAAATCCCACAGCAAACCTCTTCAAAAATTCCCAAAAACGCCAACCGTTGCTAGGGTTTAGAGAGGAGAGAGAAGGGGGCTAGGGTTTTGGATCTCAGGTGAAGAGAGGCTCTTTTGGGTTGATTAGTATATGCACTAATCCCATAACCCAACCCAAAACCCGCTAAGACCCAAACAACCCGCTAAAACCCAAACCCAGAGAAAAAAAAGTCTTTGTCCGTTGCGCGGTCGACCGCACAACAGGAAGAGTGTTCCTGTTGTTGCTGGACTATCCATCTGATTTCTCTCACATACAAATACCTGTTGGGTTCCCAAACACTAATAAACACATTCATCTAATATCTATATGATTATTTATCACAAAAGAAATATTTATTACTATAAATTCACACATTTTCATTATAAAAAATTTGGGGTTCTACAAACCCGAAACCCAAATCACCCCCTAGCTGCACCTATATATATTAAACTAAACCTTAGATTAATTAAAAATTATACTGTTCATCATCTCTTTTTAATTCACCTTCAACGAAACCCTTTTTATGCACATGGCCGGATGGCCCGCATTCCTTTACTGAACTCATTTTGCTATCGTTGGTCACTTTTATAAGGGGAAAATGATAATAAGCACTTCTAATTTCTGTTTTCATTTGATCTTACTCGGAAATTAACAACATAATTATTGTTTGCATACATAGGAGCATGTTACAAACCAAAAGCTTTTTTTCTTCTGAAAACCACCTTATATTTAGGGCTAATTTACATAAATCACCTTATATATCTTCTAATTTATTCTAAACCATTTTTAAAATTAGTTTTTCTTCTAATAATTAACAGACTATTTTACTGTAATTTTTTTTTTCTAAAATTATAAGACACTTTGAGATGTTTGACTGAGGTTCATTTTGGCTCGTAATCCACCTAAAAATAAGCTTGGTACCCGAACAATCTTTTTAATGGATTATAAGCCACAATGTTTTTTTTGGTAAATGAAAAATTTTATTCATCACCAATATGTGAAAAGTATATACATCAATCATCTCATCATTTGGATGAGATAACAAAAGAAAACCTGAAATCTAAAGCCTGAAATCTAAAGCTCAGTGAACATTTATGTACAGAGTATAGAAATTATGAGCATAGTTATAAAGCTAATATCCTCTTAACCAGTCGAAAAAATAAACTCTGGAACTATCTCTTCTAATGGCTTCCTCAAATTTTCATTTTTGCACTGCCAACAAGCTCCTGATAGTAAGCTGAAAACTGATCTATAAAGATGATATCCAGTCTTTATTCTCTGCAGCAGTATTGCTATTTAGAATGGTTGTCATCAGGTCAACATTGATGATCTTGATAACAAGCATTATATCTCTGCTTTTTTGATTAAAGATCCTCCCATTCCGTTCAATCCTGCTTTTTTGATTAAAGATCCTCCCATTCCGTTCAATCCAGATATTATAGATAGTGGATGTAAATGCCAATCTTTTAACTTTGTGCTTGAACCTTTTTCCGTTCAATCCAGATATTATAGATAGTGGATGTAAATGCCAATCTTTTAACTTTGTGCTTGAACCTTTTCCCCCTTAAGTTGCAGCTATACCAATTCAATAATTAGTTTAAATCACAACTTCTCCACTTAAAACAGAGCCATTCCATTATCCCATTCCAAACTTCTTTAGAAAATTGCATTCAAAAAACAGGTGATTAGAACTTTCTGTTTCTGCTCCCGAGCATAAAAAACATCTATTTGCTTGAATGATCCCTCTCCGCAGCAGTTTATCTTGGGTTAAGAGTCTATCTTGGACCGCTAACCATGATATAAAAGATTGCTTAGGTAGGTTGAAACCCCCCCCCCAGATAGTTACACTCCATGGCACTTTGCTAATAGCAGGAGATAGAGCATGATATATCTCTGACAACTTGATTTTTGAATTCCTGCAGCAAGAACTAATTAGATTCTTCAGATTTTCCAATCCTCCACATTGAGAAATGCCTTTATCCCAGGCTTTAATTAACTGCTTCCACATCCAAGAATCACTAGCTTTCGTTTCCACTCTCCATACTTCCATATGTTTTAGATAGTTGCCATGGATCCATTTGATCCATAATAGCTCTTTGTTGACATGGATGTCCCATAATAACTTCAGAGCTGCTGCTAAGTTCCAGATAGTAGATGAGAAAATTCCCAGTCCACCGTACAATTTGCTTGTGCACACTTTGTCCCAAGAAACCAGTGATTGTTTGAATGTAAGATCACCCTTACCCCAGAGGAAATTCCTACAAAGTTCATCCACCTTTTGCAGCACTTTCACTGGTAGAACATAACTAGAAGTCCAGTAAATTTGAATTCCCAGAATTACACTTTTTATCACCTGTAATCTTCCACCATATGACAGTTTTCTGTTCTTCGGACTGTTTTGTAATTGACTGGAGATTTTGCTTATGAGAGGGTTGCAATCCAGGTAGTTTAATCTCTTGCAAACAAGAGGAACACCTAGGTATCTTATTAGCATTTTTCCTTCAGTGTATCCCAAGTAATTCTGGATTGATTCCTTTATAGCATCATCTACTCCCCCATAGAAGATAGCACATTTATTGGGATTTGCTTGAAGACCTGATACCCTACTAAATCTATTGATACACTGGTGGATTTGTTGAACAGACTTGAGATCACCTTTGCAAAAAAGTAACAAATCATCTGCAAATATAAGGTGGGATATTTTTTGCCTTCCACATTTAGGATGAAATTTGAAATTTCCATCTTGCTCAAGAAGGTTCAAACTTCTTGTAAGATACTCCATTCCCAAAATAAACAAGTATGGAAAGAGGGGATCTCCTTGTCTTAGACCTCTTTCACCCTTAAAGTAACCATGTAATGAGCCATTGAGAGATAGTGAATACTTTGGAGTAGTTATACAAGTCATGATTCTGCTCATTATAACCTTTGGGAAGCTCAGACCTTGAAGCATCTCTTTTATAAAATTACAATTAATAGTGTCAAAAGATTTTCTAATGTCAATGTTAACCATGATTCTAGGAGAGATGTGCTTCCTTCCATAGTTTTTAACTAATTCATGAGCTAACAGAATGTTATTAGTAATGTGCCTTCCTTTTACAAAAGCACTTTATGCTTCACTAATGAGACATCCCATTACTGACTGGATCCTATTTGCAAGGATTTTTTAGATGATTTTATAAAGGAAATTGCAACAAGAGTTTGGTCTGAAATCTGCAGGAGTGTTTGGACATGATACCTTAGGGATTAGAGTAATGGATGTAGAGTTTATGGTAACCAACATTTTCCCTGTGCTGAAAAATTCTTCAACTGCAAGGATTACTTCATCCCCTATTGTACTCCAAGCTGATTTAAAGAAAGAAGCTCTAAATCCATCTGGACCTAGGGACTTATTGTCTGCCATAGAGAAAACAGCCATCTTTACCTCATCTTTTGTAACTGGTAAAGAAAGACTACTAACTTGATTATCATTTAAACAAGGTCCTTTCTTGATTATCCTGAGATCTGGAGGAAGAGCAGTTTCTGCTGTACCCAAAAGGTTCTTGAAGTAAGAGATAAGCTCATTTGCAATCTCCTCCCCCTCTGTAATCCTTTCTCCCATACTGTTTTTAAGAACCACTACTATTTGCTTTTATAATAGAATGAAAATAGCTTGTACATCTATCACCTTTAATGCTCCAGTGAATTTTTTCTTTTTGCTGGAAAAAGGATAATTCACATTCCAAAAGTTTGTTATAACTGGACAAGCAATCTTTCTCATGTTTGATGAAGTCATGGTTGAGAGGGTCCTGCTGCAGCTTTTTTTGAATTTCCTCCAGTGCATATTTGTCTCTTACTACTTGTTCACTGATATTTCCATAGTGTTTCCTATTTAATTCCTTTAGAGCTTACCTCAGTAGCTTAAGTTTAGTAACAATTGAAAACATTTTGTAACCTGCAACCTACCTTTGCTATATTGAAGACACTATGGACATGTAGTTGCTGTGATTAGTCCACATGTTAAAAAACTTGAAAGACTTCTTTCCTTGTTTTTCCTCCTCATATATTGAAACTAATGCAGGTGAATGATCTGAGAAGTTAGGAAGCAAGAATTCAACATGGCTAGAGTTATAATTTTGTATCCAAGAGTCATTTACAAGAGCCCTATCCAATCTGCACCATACCCTAGAGTCCTGATCTTGCTTGTTGTTCCAGGTAAAGAAACAACCCTCTGTTTTGAGGTGCAATAAATGGCTGTCCTTAATGAAAGAATTGAAATCCCTTGTATCTGCATCTGTGAGAGCAATTCCTCCTAATTTTTCATCATTATTGATCATAGTGTTGAAATCCCCACAAACAAGCCAAGGTGTATTTCCAGTGATTTGATGCACTTGGAGCAGCTCATTCCATAAAAACTTTCTTGAATCCTGATGGTTATGACCATAGACAGAAGAAAAAATACAATTTATCCTCCCATCCTTAGAGTTGACAGTGCAGGTAATGTGCTGAGAAGAAATGAAATCAGCTTGAACATTCAACATATCAGAATCCCATAAAATTATAATCCTTGCCTTTTCTGTGCTTGATACATTTGAAATCCATTTCCAATTAGGGGCAATCTTTTTTGCTATTACTGGGATTTTAGCCTCCTTTATTTTTGTTTCTAACAAAGCAATGAAAGAAATGTGATACTGAGCAATATGTAGTCTAATCATGTGTTGCTTGGAGGACTTGTTAAGTCCTCTAACATTCCAAAATGAAATATTCATTTGGCTTTATTCCCTATATCCATTGAAGAGGGATCCAAATCACAAGCTATTCCAGTTAGAGGGGAGAAGGGATTTATAGGTGAGAGTTTACCCCTTCGCATTAACATCCAAGGTTTCTCAGAATATGTTTGAGTATCAGCTTCAGATTGTAATACATGCATGACATGCACAAGATTTCCAGAATGTGTTTGAGCATCAGTATCAGATTGTGAGACATGCACAACATGCACCAGATCTCCTGCTGTAACCTTTCCTGTGTTCAAATTTTCACTATTCCTTATTTGATTTTCTTGCTCAGCTTGCATAGGATTCACCATATTTGAATGCATAAGGGTTTGAGAATTCAGCATCACAGGCTAATTTTGTATAGGTTCCTGACCAAGTATGACATTAGTCTGAATCCCATCATCCTTCAATTGTATAATATGCTCAGGAGAGATAACTGATTCTACACTAGTTTTTTTAACTAAAATATCAGTTTTCTGTTTTGGCTTCCATACCTGGACTCTTGCCTGTTTCTTGCAATGTAGAGTGTCATGACTCACATTTTTACATATTTCACACCATCTAGGCTTAAACTCATAATACACCTTCTGTTGAAAACTTTTCCCATCTGGTCCTTTAATTGTTATAACATCAGGAAGGTTAGAGGGCATATTCACTTCTACTAAGACTCTAGCATATGCAAGTCTTTGCCTATTTGCTGTTAACATATCAGTGGTAATTGGCTTGCCTATGATGCTAGCAATCTTGCTAATGCTCTTTTCATTCCATAGATTCAACCTCAAGCCTGTTAATTGTATCCAGATAGGGTAAACACTTTCAGTTCTCTTTTCCAGTTCTTCATCAATTGTCCATGGCTTCAAAAGAATAGGCCTGGAAACAAAGAACCAAGGTCCATTCTCCAAAATTTTCCTCATATCTTCTATGTTCTTGAATTTGAATAAAAACAGACCAGGTTTTAATAGAAAAGTTTCAGGCACAGCCAAATTCTCCCATATCTTCTGCACATAATTCTCCATTGCTTTGAACTTAGCATTTAATCCCAAGATCTGCCCAATTAGGGAAAACTTCCAAAAAGATTCCCCTTCATTCCATTCTTCTTCATCAAAAGTGACTGTGTCATTAATATCAGGAGGCACATAATTCAAACTAAAACCATTTCCAGGCTTTCTATTCTCAGCGAATAAACTATTCCAACTTTTCTTTGCCATAATAGGCTCAGGAATTGGTGTTTTAGTTGTTTTCTCAAGAGGAGAGAAATTTTCCCTATTCAAGAAATCTGTTGTTGGATCAGAATTTATCCTATCAAGATTCACAGATGTTTTATCTAGATTCGTCAAGGAATCCAATTTCATAGAAGTTTTTTCATTATTTGAGAAAATCTTCAAACAGATGTCTGATTCTTGATCATCTGCCCAAGAAAATCGAGAAGAGCTACATTCACCAGTTAAGAGTTCAAAGACTTACAGAGCTGCCTCGATTGTAATCCACAAACCTCAGGAGATTTCTGAGGTTGAAGAGCCACGAACTTGCCAGAGTTGAGGATGTCTGTCATCAGCAACTTCTTCTTCTCTCCCTTTGGTCCAGTAGATCCCATGACCTCATGGTTTAATCCTTCATCGTCTCCAGCCTCAGATGATTTCGCACAAGAATTTGAGGCAATTCGATCAATCTTCAAGATCTCAGATGATTTCGCACAAGAATTTGAGGCAATTCGATCAGTCTTCGAGATCTCAGATGATTTCGCATAAGAATTTGAGGTATTTAGATCAGATTTCAAGATCTCAGATCCACTGTTTTTCTTTTTTTTCACCATTGAATCAAGGCGGGGGCGTAAGTTGTCAGACAAAAAATCGCCTGCTAACGTGCACCAAGGAGAAACCGCCAAAAGTTTTTAACTAGGTTTGTACTTATATATACTTGTACATATATAAGAGAGAGTATACATATACATATATATAATCATATAAGAGATATATACATATGAAAAATTCCTCAATGATCCAAAATATGAGACCAATAGAGGGGACAAGTGAGGTGTCCCCCTCTTATTGGATAATGAGTTGGTCATCATTAATGATGACCAACTCATTATCCAATAGGAGGGGGACACCTCATTTGTCCCCTCTATTGGTCTCATATTTTGGGTCCCTGTAGCAAAGCTCATATACATATATAAGAAAGAATATTCTATATATATACTTATATAAGAGGGTATGCACTGTATACTTATATATACTTATACATATATATGAGAGAGTATACTTATATACTATATGAGAGAGAGAGAGAGAGTATATATATATATATATTGTAAGATTGAGCGCCGATCTTCTTCAGTAGACTGTTCACCTCTGAAGGAGTGAATGGGGCCAGCTCACAAATATCCTCGCCATGAGTGCTCTCCAGATTCTTGAACAAGTAGTTCGCAAATTGTTTCAGACTCACACATACCTTGGTCCTCTTTGCTAAGGGCTCCGACTGTGCCAAAGCAATATGGTAATGACAAGTGAGGTCCCATAGAGTCTCATAACGGTCAGGCATGCGATGTTTTAATTGGTTCAATTCATGACTGGAAGGAAAGTACTCCTGGTATAGTATCTGTCCCATGGACAAGCCAGAAATCCTGTGCATCTCGTGAAGAGCCAAGCCTAACTCCCCCTGCCGGGTCAGAAAAGTGTTCGAGTCTGGATTATATAGCTCGAACAAAGCACAGAAATGTCTCAAACTGATAGGCAAGCCATACACGGTGGCACGAACGGCTGCATACAAACTGCAAGCATGCAACTCCTCGCCCCATCGGCTCAAGACGTATGTCGTCATGCGGCTCCACCAAGACTTGTCCGAAGAGTGGACCCAACCGTAAAACCTGTGACGTGTCGCTGGCATCTCCCGTCCCAGAACAGCGAGACGATTCCTCAAGGTGGAAGCGGTAGCAAGGAACTCGTTACGTGGTGGTTCGTCCAGCCCCAATACACCAGGACGCAATCCGGTAACACGACTTCTGCACGAACCAGGAACCGCCGAATGAGTGATATAGCCGCAATGGACACTCATATGATCCTCTGTCAAGCGCCACGACATCTCCCGTGTCACAGCCTGACATCTGAGCTCAGTCAATGAACGATGCCGAGGAATCTCCGGCAAGTATATGAAGCCATTGCCGGTCTTGTGAAGCCAATGCTCAGCACCAATGAATACGGCTTCTGGGTCATCGACTGAGGATGAAGCTTGATCTTGAATATGACTTGAATTGCATTGCTTCACTCCGATATTCTGCCAACCTCCATTGGATAGGTCGCAGGCATTTTGGATAGCCCTAATCTTCAACACATTATTTGTCTAGAATAAATAAGAAAATACAAACACTAGACAAACAATATTAGTCATAAATTGTTTGTTAAAACATCATCAAAACAAAAGGGCCAATAATCTCCCCCTTTTTGATAATGACAAATAATTTACAAAAAGAGATATGCATGATACGAAATGAATATATGAATTATGATTATCATACATAAAAACAAGCAAGATATACTCATAATATTTCTCCCCATTTAGCAACAGCAAAAATGGGGATAACAATAAGAGAGCGTAAGCTCCCCCTACAAATTAGCATAGGTGAGTATAAAAATATAAATTAGGATTGCTCCCCCTATCATAATGTCATATAAAAAATATGCAAAGATGACTAAGACAAAGATATGTGAGCAAGCATAAATATAAAATATACTAATCACAACTCACATATAAAAGGTCATGAGAACACACATTGATATGTCATTATGAGAATAGTGTCTCAAAACATAAAAACAATATATGGATTTATAAGTATATAGATCATGAAAATTATTTGAAGTCATGAAAAGATATTTTTAAAAGAAAGCAAATCATGAAAGTTCCAATAAAAGTCCAAATGAAAATCAAGTGAAAATCAATCATCAAAATTTAAACCATAATAACATAAAAACAAACCAATCATAATTTTTATCATATTTGACAAGAAAACAAGAAAGGCAACCATATCAAGCTTTAGAGCTTGTTCCAACCCAAATAAAGCTTCTAGCACCCGATAAATATGATTTGAAAATAAATTACCAATAAATCAAGGGGTTTGCTCAAACATAAACCTCTCATACACAAAGTATATTCCGAAAAATAATGTTTTATCAATAATAACAGATATCTTGGTAGAATTTGATTAATTCATGGAAAACATGAAAATCTAAGAAAGAAAATCATGAAGGATATATTTTCAAAGCATATAGCAAGTTTTCTTTTTCTTTTAAAATGTTTATAAAATTATTTGCAATTTGTTCATAAAATCCAAAAAAAATCATTTTAAAGAACATGAAAAACTAAAACACTAAAAAATTAGTTCTTAAAGATTAAACTTGTTTTGGCACCCAAGAACTTTTGGTGCCGGAAGGTTTAGGGATATGACCCCTATCATTATTGCTCAAAATCCTAAGGTTATGATCCCATTTGGACACATTTAGTGCACGTAACCTGTCATAGCAATAATTATGTAAATGACCATTCTGATTGCAATATGTACAATAAAACGGGTGTATTTGCTTATGTTGACCATATAATTGTGCACGTGACTTATTTGGAAAACTAGGTTTTCTTTGAAATTTTTTTACAAACGGGAAACTCTTCTCAAATCAAAACAAAATTTGGTCAAATGACCAAAACGACCATAAAAATCACATTTGTACACATTAGCATGTTTATAATAATCATTATGTGTGTATACATGTGTATGTGAAGATGAAGCTTGATGGGATGCACAAGTGTCAATGTTTTTGGATATTGTGGATTTTTGTGCATCATAACAAAATTTGGTAATATGGACTTTTCGGCCGCAAATAGAACACTTATAAATTTTGTTATACATATGTGCATAGTGAGTGTTAGATTTGAAAGAATTAACACGAGACTTTGCATACAAGTCTATAAGCTTGTTATTATTTATAATACATGATTTTAGTGTAGAATCAAGAGATCATATACGATCCTTAACATAATTCAATTCATCATTAGTTGCATATGCATTGACACTAGAAGTAGAAAGAGCATGATCATTCTTAAATGAATCAAATTCATTTCTAATATTTTTTACTTCTAATATGGCATTATTATTAGCATGAGTTAAGCTAGCAATGGATGAGGTTAATTTTTTATTTTTCAATTTTAACATATCATTATTTACTTTAAGCATCAAATTTTCTTTTTCAATGATATCAAAATTGGAAGCTAGCTTCTCATGATTGGATTTCACAATGACATGCTTGCTTTTAAGATCAATAAAACTATTTTGCATCTTGGAATAGCCATGCATTAACCTATCATATACACAAGCGAGTTCATTAATGGATGTATCACTATCAGATTCCGAATCGCTTACGACACTAGGGCTATCGCCTAGTGACCGTGTACATGGTGAGGCTCCACATGAACTTGAAGAGGAAGTCGTCAAAGCTTGTCGGATAGCCTCTAAGTTCTCTTGATGCGTTTTTATGAATTTTCACAATGTGTAAGCGCTATCAAAAGAATCAAGCTTGTTAGATATAGATGAATCAAATGCATTTAATAAAAATTCTAATACAAGCTTGTTCATTGTATAAATGTTCTTATTATTTTTACTCTATTTGGATTTCTCCAAAGTGGGCACAACATAAGCATGATCAATGTCTTCCTACAAATCGATATTTTTAGATCTAACAAATAGCTTAAATCTAAAATACCATTAAGCATAGGGGAAAGCATTGAGAACATAATAACAAATCTCAAAATTAGATTAGCACGAATATGAGAACAAGGAACTTTGACTCTAGGCGATTAAACCTCTAATCAAGAGCACCAAGCTCTGATACTAATTTTTAGACCCTAATGCCACTAGAAAAGAATCCTAGAGGGGGATGAATAGGGTTTATGATAACCTAATCCGATTTAATACCAATTAAAACTAATTAACAAGTTATACTAGTAAGTAAGATATGTAATAATTATATGCAAGGATAAACAATATAAACAAAGGGTAAAATAAACAAACTACAAATGTGATAAGGCAATATACACAAAGAGTAATAGACAATGGTGATATAAGATAAACATAAAAGTAAATGCACCAATGACAAACTCAAACACAAGCAAATGAACACGGAGTTCGGACCTTCCGTCCTACGTCTCTGCTCCCCACTCCCGGGGAGAAATCCACTATCACACCGAGTTTTTGACGCTCACCCAAAAATGTTTATACCTCATACTCGGTTCTCTAGCTTACCGAAAACTTTACAATCAATACTCTTGCAATCCCACTCTACACCCTCTAAGTGTTGGTATCTAGCCCGTGTCTTTCTCAAGTGCTCGGATTTACAACCTCTCTCTAGGCTTAACTATCGATGCCACTCCACTTGGGATGACCCCGTCTCTCACCACACACTCCTCTCGGTGTACAAGTGTATTACAAAGTATATCCTCACAATGAAAGCTCAAATACAATAATTTATTCTCTAGTATGGATGAGAACACAATGAAGCTCAACTAAATGTTACAAACTCACAACCCCAAATATACTATATATGAAAATACTAAAAGCTCAATGTGGGTGTGTGTAACAAAGAGAGAAATTAAAGCTAAACTCAATGTAATTCTAGCAAATAGAAATTATAATTAAAACAAATAAATAGCTAGAAAATAGTTTACAAAACTTCTTCAATGAATGACAAGAGAGAGGGGGAGATGAGTTGAATGCCCAAACACCAAAGGATGATCTCCTCAAGCTCTTGTGAAATTCTCTTCACAAAACCAAAACTTGAAACAAACTTGAGACCCTTAAACAAACTTGTAAAACTCTTTTAAAACTTTTCTCTTAGATAGTTATAAGAGTTCAGGGATGATGGGTATTTATAAGAACTCAAGACAACAACCCAAAGCCAAAGAAAAGCCCAAAAAACAAGGCAAATCCCCAAAAATCTAGAATCAAGAAAAACTATCCGTTATTACAATGGTACACTGTTCGGTCGACCGTGAACAATGCACCGGTCGACAGGCACTGTTCACAGAACGTGCACAAACCTGAAAATCTGTGTATCTAGCTCTGTGAAATCAATTAAAAATAGTAAATCAGCTTCAAAGATCATGAAATTCTGAGGGGAATTTCTAAACATGTAGATAAACATGTTAGAGAAAAAATTTATTAAATATCACTTCCTATTTGTGAGAAATGATTATTTGAACATAAATATTATAGTTTCTAAAAAACAGCTGAAAACTTGTTTTTGTAAATTCAATTAAAAATAACAAAACAACTCCAAAATTAGTAAAAATTGAAGAAATGTTTGTATATATGAATATAAACATGTAAACAAAGAAATTTTTCAAATTGCATTTCTCAATTGTTAAAACTCATCTGTTTTACAAAAACACTCAAATACATTTTTGTATAAACACTTGATTTTTTATATTTGACTTAAACAAAAGTTTTGAAACCTTCTAAAATGACTTTGTAGACTTAATAAAATATGTATATAATGATTGTTAAGTCCATAAACTAATAACACAATATTTTTATAAAAACACTTATATTTTGATAAAATCAATAAATACGTGTGTGTTATATTGAGCTTGAAGAATTAACACACAAGTATAAACACTTAAACTAATATACCAAGTAATGATCTTCATGATGCTCGATCTTGGTAACATGGATTAAGCTTGATCTTGTATATGACTTGAATTGCATTGCTTCACTCTGATATTCTGCCAACCTCCATTGGATATAATCGTTATAGCGTAATTTCATCCAACCTCCAACACATTATTTGTCTAGAATAAATAAAAAAATACAAACACTAGACAAATAATATTAGTCATAAATTATTTGTTAAAACATCATCAAAATAAAAGGGCCAACAAACACTGCATTACAGCGTTCCGTAAATGATTCATTTTCTCCAACCTATAATCCAGGTTGGAGAAATCACCCACACTTTGCATAGAATCAGAGAATCTACTCTGGAAATCAAAACTTCACTCTCTTCAAGCCAATAATTTCCTAGAAGAAACACAGTTCCTTTTAGTTCTCAACCTAGTTTTCAACAACTAAATCTGTCATATCCAAATCAGTCTCCTAGTTTTCAACAACCAAATCTGTCATATCCAAATCAGTGTCCTCATCATCAATATATATATATCATATCCCTCTAAATTAAGATCATGATAAGCGTCTCAATGTTTTGGAAAGATGTTTGGAATCCATAATCAAGGCCTCTACACAAAACACAAATATGTTGACTTAAATATCCAACATTTTGAATTCCTTTATGCAATCAACCGGACAAATACTCAACTCTGATACTTAAGCCATAGCTAGATTAGAAACCTAACTTGGTCAACTAGATAGTAAGTGAAAGAAGAAAGGAAATTTTCCGAGTCAACCCGTGGTCAACCCTAAAGACATAGGATCTAGTTCATCCTGCGAAGCTTAAGTGAATGCAATACATTCACTATGGTCAGGAAAACAGGTTGATAATCAAGTTAGAACACCTCCTAAGTTAAACTCTTGAACCAGAACAACTTTATTCTCCTTCTGATAACTCTATTCAGAATCACCTCTTTCCGATGACTGAACCTAAGCCTAATTTTGATAGGTTTAAACCAGTTGCTCCCTTCCCAAATAAACTTAGCCTAGAAAACACTCCCCTCAGGAGGAGAAGATCCTAGAAACTTTCACGCAGGTTAAGGTCAACATTCCTCTCTTAGATATAACTGAACAAATCCCTTCTTATACAAAATTTTTAAAAGATTTGAGCACTAAGAAGAGAAGAATAAATATTCCAAAGAAAGTCTTGTTGGTTGCTAATATCATTGATATGCTCTCAAAGCTCATACCTTTGAAATGTAAAGATCCAGGTTGTCTCATCATTTCATGTGTCATTGGTAATACCTACATTGATAATGTGATTTTAGACTTAGGGACTAGTATCAATTTGTTTCCTTATTCAGTCTACCAGCAACTAGGTGTAGGTGAACTGAAACCAACCAGATGCACATTACAGTTAGCTAATAGATCTGTTAATGTTCCCATGAGTGAGATACAGGATGTTCTGATTAAGGTTAGGGATTTTATTTTTCTAGTGGATTTTGTGGTCTTGGAAACACAGCTTGTTTCCAATCCGAAAGGACGGATACATATCATCTTAGGAAGACCGTTCTTAGCCACTTCTAATGTTCTCATCAACGGTAGAACTGATCAAATAAAGCTATCTTTTGGGATCTTGACTTATGATCTCCACATTTTCAATCCATGGAACTAATCAAATGATCAACCTCTAGAAATAAATTACATTTAGGAAAAACCAATAGAAGAAGAAGAGAATAAGTCAAATCTTAGTTTTGAGGAAATCCTTGGTGAGGAGCTGAAGATAATAGAAAAATTAGATCAAGTATTTCAGAACGAGGAAACTGTGTTAAATACATGCTTCTTTAACCCAACTTTTGAAGAACACTTTGTTGATGAACTTAGATTCTTAGAAAATAAACAACCGAATTTTCATACCTCAACCATCTTGGGGTTGAGAAAATTTTTAAAGATGAATTGGTTGTTATAGGAAAAACCTTCATAAATAAAGAAACTAAGTTCAATAAGAAATTAAAAATGCATGACATTAGTGTTACCTACCTTCAATTGCTACAAAAATTATTGAAATCTTTGGAGAATGCAAAATTTAAACACATAATTGATTATATCATATAGGATTTTTTTAAAATTCGGGGTAGAACTTTTAGCAATAAGGTAGGATTTAATGTAGAGTATGAGCTTTTCATGTTGAATCTTTCACTCTATATTTTTGTGTTTTGTCTCATAATAATAAAAAGAAGTTATTCTTCTCTTAATTGAGAGTTTCTTGTTCTTTAATAGCGAAAACATATAAAAAAATATATGAAAAAAAGAAATAAAAAGAAAAAAGGTATGATTTTTTTTTGAAATTTGATGAAAATAAAAGAGAAGAAAATTTTTTTATCCTTCTCATATCAAAGGTAATTGTAGATTTTTTTCATCATTGTTCTAGGTCGACCGAATAAATATAAGTACTTTATTTCTTATCTAGTTTACTTTATACATCATAGAGTTTGCATTGAGGACAATGCAAAATTTAGGTGTGGGGGTGAGAACTAGTTTTTTTACGCTCCTGGGTTCACACAAGACTGCAGTCTAAGGTGAATCCAAGAATGTCAAACATGTCATGCACCAACACCGTGCAATAACATATTTTACCATCACAGTTACTATCTCTCTAGAGGAATCAACAAACAGGTGTAGGTACAAAACAGGCAAAGACTATTGCAATAGTATAATGAACAGAATATACACATAAGAAGTGTATAATTAACCCTAATCAGGGCCCAACTGAAAAAGAGTAAAATAAATCTGAGTCTAAAATAAATCACAATACAAGGGTCAAATGAAGCATCACTAAGGCACTCAGCCTCTAAAAAATAAAATCATAAATTCTAATGTCTGAAAATAAACATCTACTATGGAGCTATGAAAAATAACAATAAATATAATATACTAGATGGAAGCTAAGATGCAACCCCATCAACCTGCGACTCTCCGTACGCATGACTCACCGCCTGAAAAGAGGAGAAACAATGAGAGTCAAAGCGCTAGCAAGATCATCTCCACCGCCCTAAGGGGAAGGGGTAGGAGTATATAAGAAAATACAGTTAGTACATATAGATATAAAGTCATTCATATAACTCTAAATGAAAACTGATATTTAGAAACCCACAACACGAGAATTAGTACGTCGAACGAAATAATCCAAATAAGAAAACCCTCATATATATACCATATCTCAAATTGTGAATCGCTAAATACCAATCACAAACCTATGAATAAAAAATAGTACTTAAAGGAAAAATACCACAACTCCAAAACTCAACCATACAGAGCCAATGTCACATTCTCGAACTACCCTCGGGTAGTTGGCGCAGCCATAGGGAATATCATCCAGTATAAATATTACTGTAGTCCATACCATGTATGCCAAGTATCCAATGTGTACCCTACTCTCGGGTAATCTACCATGGGAGCAAACTACAATTGTATCTAAATACCAATCCAAACCTATGAATGAAAAACAGTACTTAAAGGAAAAATACCACAACTCCAAACCTCAACCATACAGAGCCAATGTCACAGTCTCGAACTACCCTTAGGTAGTTGGCA
>NC_033799.1:38634007-38643072 GCF_001876935.1 Asparagus officinalis | reverse complement strand
TGGACTATGGCGGGCTGCACTGGAGCCCGTTTTGCTCTTCCTTCATATAGGCGTAAGCCACTGACCACTTTCCTTAGTTGCAAGTGGTTTCTTTCCGCCTATGAATCATTAGGCGTGAAGAGCCTTTCAGAGTTACAGTCCGAGTACGCGGTCCGGGCTACTATGATGGCTGCTCGCAGGACTGAGCTTGCTCGGAAGCGGAGAAAGGGGCGTGCCAAGTCTCTTCTCCCAGATGATGAGGAGCTCCTTCCTACGGGTGACGACGAAGAGACCTCCGAGGAAGGATATGTGGATGCGGATACCGACCGAGAAGAACTCGATACTGGTTTGTCCTGCTTCTTTGATTTTCCTTCTCCATTAATGACAACTCTTGTTCATTTAATGAAATGGCTATCGTCACTTTAGGTAGGGCAGTCGACGATCATGGGCCGCCTGTTTCTACACACGTTGAAATGTGTGATAGGCCGGTGCATGACCGACCCGTTGGTCCTCGGAGGGTTGGTGCCCCGAAGAGGAAGAAGACCGTACATAAGTCCCACGACGGTCAGCGCCCTTACGGAGTGGACTTAGGAAGCACCGCCGATGGAGGGGAAGGTAATGTTTTATTACCATTGCTTTAAGGTGATTTACCTTTTGGGATTCGTAACCATATTTTATGCTCCAGGGTTCTTCGAAGAGGGCGAACTCCCACCAGGTTCGGAATCTCCTGGTATGGATTGCTTCATGCAGCAAATGTGCGACGTCCTTCACGACGGGTCTCTGGGCATCGATCTAAACCTCGATCTTGAGCAGATGAATAATGCCGAGCCCGCAGTCCCTTATTCAGGTACATCTACATCCAATGTCATTTTCCTCAATCATGGGGAAGGAAGATCTCCCGTTTTTGCAGAAAGTATTTTCTCGAGCTTTCCTCATCTTTCAACATTCAGGTTACCCAGCAGATGTTGCGATGGAAAGGCCAAGCTTCTCGAAATAATGTCGAGCCCACAGTCCCTTATTCAGGTACATCTACATCCAATGTCATTTTCCTCAATCATGGGGAAGGAAGATCTCCCGTTTTTGCAGAAAGTATTTTCTCGAGCTTTCCTCATCTTTCAACATTCAGGTTACCCAGCAGATGTTGCGATGGAGGGGCCAAGCTTCTCGAAGCCCGATGCCGGCTTATTAGCTGACATGCTAGCTGAGCAGACTTCCAGGGGGACTGAGAGACCATTCTTTGGGAATGATTTATCCACCGGTATATATCTGATTCTCTTCCTCTTGCCCGATCTTTTATCTGACTAACGAATGATTAATTATTGCAGCGTCAACCATTGGAGTTAGCCCGATATCGATCCCTGGCATATCCAGCTTGCCTCGGAGTGACGGGCTCGCAGGTACGCATACGATTTAGGGATATCGTACTTCTCCATGTTCATTTGGCTTTTGACTAATATATGAATGCAATCATAGGACCAGCCGCTGGGACTGATTCTCATACGACTCCGGGTATTCCTCAAATGCCTACGGATGATGGATCTACAGGTATACAGATGACTTCATTATCCCAGTCCTCCTTACTCGCCTAAATTTTCATTTTGACTAATAAGAGGGTGCCATAATAGGACCAGCCACTTGGGCCGATACTCTTATGACTCTTGGCATTCCAGCTGCATCTGAGGACGAGGGAATTGCAGGTATGCAAACGATCTTCTTGTCCCGATTCTCCTTATTTATCCAAATTTCCATTTGACTAACATAGAAGTGTCACTGCAGGACCGGGCGTTGGGCCTGATACTACTACAGTTCCCGGGGCTGAAAGCCTTCCTAGCAATAGTGCCTCCCCGCCCTTGCCGAGTGGTGTGAACAATCCGCCTGCAAGGGCTGATATACCCTCTTCTGCTGCTGTCTCAGAGCCTGTCGGACCTCAACCCGAGGGGACATCCGCTGGCGTTGGTATGCTCAGAACTTGCCTTTTGACTTTCCTTATCGTATTCGATAATCCGCTGAGCTTCTATGTTGTTGCTTGTAGGATCTCGATCTTCCTTGTACGAGTGTGTCCGCGTCCTTTTGGTTGATACTGATCCTGACAGAGAGGCTTTTCGTACGGACCTCAGCTTCTTCACCGCTTTTTATAACGGCCTGATCGAGAAACTTCTTCACAGAGGAGGCGGCTTCGATCAGTTCAGGCGTTCCTTTTCTCGCCACATGATGATGATGAGGGAAGAAGGATACCCAGAGTTGGCCGATTCCTTCACAGCTGATTTCACTGCCCTGGAGTCAGAGATACGAGAGTTGAAGGAATTGGAGGTTACCGGGGCTTCTTCTTTCGTGTCCTCTCAGTTGGAGCATAGGATGGCACAGTGGCGTGACCTGAGATCTTCCATCGGGTGCGAGCTTCAGTCACACGAGAACTCCATTGTGCAGCTAATGGCTAATGTGGCGAGGAAAGATATGGAGAGAGCTGAGTTACTCCGCTCTTTGGACTCGAATCGCGAGGAGGCGACTAGGTTGAAAGAGGCCTTGAAGCGTGCTGAGGAATCCGCCGTTCTTATTGCAGATGACCTGGTTGGGCTAGAGCGTTCTCGTGACCAGGTACTCGAGGAGCTCGGATCCACCCAGGAGAGGCTGATAAAACTGAAGAGTGAAGCTGCGGAGATTTTAAGCAATTCTGAGGAATCTGCCCGAGCTGATCTGCAGGCGGGACTTGAGCGGAGTTATGCAGATAGACTGTTTAGCTTAAAGTCTCATATTCTTAGCCGTCAGTTGCCTTCGGGCTAACGAGCTCTTTTTGTTGTATGCTTTTGACTTGAAATAGGAACTCTGCATTTGCTTCTTTTGTGATTTTTCTGCATTTATTCTGAATGACACGTTTATGGGATTTTTGGCAAACCCCCAGCCCTCAACGGGTTTGATATGTCTTTACCGATCACCGTTTGAAATCGGACTAGCATGTGAATTATTAAACCCGTCTCACATGTAACGTTGTGCTAAGAGAGTAAACTCTCTAAGGCTTTGTGCTATGATTTTGAATACATAGGCTTCGTCTTTCTCACGGGAATAGACTACCCGGCAACGCGTGTTAGGCGTTGACTTATCCCTACTTAGGCTTCGGGATGAAATTCCCCGTGCATCGAGTGCCCGGATTGGAAGTCGTGTCTTTTCTAAAAGCAAAGACAGACTGAGACACGGGAGAGGAAGAATTTTATATTCTATCTCCCGGTGCTGAAGAGGAAGAATTTTATATTCTATCTTCAAATGGAAAAGAACCAGGAGAGGAAGAATTTTATATTCTATCTCCTGATGCCAAAGAGGAAGAATTTTATATTCTATCTTTAGCTGGAAAGGACACGGGAGAGGAAGAATTTTATATTCTATCTCCCGGTGCTGAAGAGGAAGAATTTTATATTCTATCTTCAAGCGGAAAGGAAACTCGAGATGGGATCTCCACCCCCAGAATCCTGCAGGATGAAACTAAGAGTGGGATCTCCACTCCGAGAATCGGAAAAGTTCGAACGACACTACCTTTTATAGGATTGGTCATTTGAACCCAAAGAACCCCTCATTCATTGAGGAGAAGACCCAATTTCAACCCTAACTTTTATAGGTTTGGTGGAAAAGGGGACAAAGGTGGATTTTCGTTTATCGAAAAGGAGTGACTCGACCTTAGTCTTGACTATGTGTAGGCTTGACTAAGCGAGATCGGAAACAATCCTAACTTTTATAGGTTTGACTGTTCCAAGTGGACCTCTCGTTCATGGAAGGAATCGAGAGAGGAATTTGGCTTTGGCCCTAACTTTTATAGGTTTGACCAGAAAGCAAAGAAAGTGGAATACGGGTAGCAAAGAATCACTCGATTTGAAAGTGGACCTCTCGTTCATTGGGGGAATCGAGAGGGGATTGTGGCTTTGGTCCTAACTTTTACAGGTTTGACCAGAAAGCAAAGAAAGTGGAATACGGGTAGCAAAGAGAGTGCCAACTCGTATCATCACTCACAGGGAGACTTTAATGCTAGGTGATTCTGACCTAACACATTGAGTCTGAGTAACGCCAATGACTGGCGAATGAAAATGTTGGTGGGTCCACTGTCGTTTGATTTGATCAGCGGATGGTTTGGTGAGGAAAGATTAACCTATCAGAGGATTAGATCTCATCTCACAAAAAGAACTCATAAAAGTTAGAGAATTTTGACGAGAATAAGAAGAGACATTCTGACTTTCAGAGTTCGAATGCAGATCACTTATTCGTCGATTCCACAACGACCGGGTTATCCCTAAGAATACCCATGTGGTATTCTTCCGGGAACTTCCCGATGCATTGGTTATCCTGAAGATACTAAGGATAGTATATTTTTTTTTTAGAAACTTGCCGTTTGTCGGCATCATAAGCCGGTCACCGTCCTTGGTGACAAGGCGATATGCGCCACTCGAGTAGACCGTCTCCACTACGAGTGGTCCCTCCCATTTGGGTTCCAATTTGCTGAGAATAAGCAATATCTTATTTCCAACCCTTTTGATTGATATCGGGTTATCCTTAAGAATATCATGTATGATGTCCTCCAGGAACTTCCCATTAGATACAAAGGAAACAGTTTATACTCATATACCCGTTGGAGTTTTGAAAAAAGCAGTTTATACTCGTATACTTGTCGGAGTGTGGTGGTCATTCTCATTCGGTTTGTTCTGCCGTTGAGACGCCGACTTCAACTAAGGTCTGGATGCTTTTCTTTAAAGCAAAGCAAGCCTTGGTGGGATGAAGGATCCTCCTGTGGTATTCACAATAATTTGGGTCTGAACTCCCATTGGCTTCCTCCTGGCTTTTAATAGGTGGGAGCTTGATTTTGTCGCTTTTTAGGAGGTACTTGAGGATGGCTGGAACCTCATCATCCTCGAAAGAGTATCATTTTATCTGAAGTGACTGTTGTGGCGATCGCTCCCACGACTGTCGTTGTGACGTTTGATCAGCAGCGAACCTGGGTACGAACTCTGATTGGCTTTCCTCGACCCTCTTTCTTTTAGGATAGCGTCTAGTCGAGGTGGTGACAGAGTCGACTTCCTTCTGCTTTTCGTCTTTACTTTCATGATGTCGAGAAGTAGGAATTGGGCCACCCCCAGTGTCATTGAAGGATCTGGTCGTACCACTCCCAATGTTATCGAGGGGAGAATCAGTCTTAACAACCATATTCAAATTCGGACCATTGGTATTTGTCCTATCTGGAATAGGCGTGGTTGGGGTAACGCAACAGCTAGGCCCAGCCTGATGATCCGATTTAGGAAATTTATGCCTTTCAGCTTGCAACTCTCTTATTTGCCGCATAGCCGATTCCATCTTGCCCTCAAATTCTTCTTTCTGCTTGATTAGTGCTTCTTGAACTATTTGAGTGAGCTGGTCAAGAGTAATGTTGAACGCATCCCTAGTGTTTTTGGAGAGACGTGATAACTCGTGTAGAGTCACTTTTACTGGGATGTTAGCCAATTGGGTCATAACATCGAAGTGATATAAAGTGTTTGAATCTCCCGGTTTATCTCTTCCAATCTGCTGATTGAATCGAGACTGCCTCGGGATTCGAACATCTTGGTGCAGGGGCTCCTGTTGGGTCCTCTCAGCAGGTACGGGGGTAGTTGTAATCATCTCCACCCCATCCAGTCGACCATTCCCATGTTCATTGTCGGGAAATGAGAAAACAGGCATTGTTTCGTCATCTTCCTCTGGAGTAACAGAAACTCCATAACAAGACTTGCCTTTTCCTTTTGAATTTTTCTTGGAAGAGGTTCCAGTCCATTGTAAATCTTCAATCAAGTCTGGATGAACCCAAAGGATTTCACCGTTTGGAGCTGTGTGCGGCACAAGTCCTTTTTGGCGCTGTCCATGCGGGTCGTCGTTCACCGTCTTCATCCCGACTTTGGTGATGTGCTTTGGCTCGAACCAAGTCGTAGGTACCGATCCGAAACTGATTGATACGGCGTTCGCTCCCACGTTCTTGGCAGGCTTCGGGGTTATAACGCCCACGTCAATGAGTGCCTGGATTTTGTCCTTGAGGTGGTAGCACGACCTCGTAGGGTGATGGACCGCTCTGTGATACGCGCAGTACTTTGGGTCCGTCACCTTGTTTGCTCCCTCCTGATCCACGATTGCTGGCAGCTGGATTTTGTTGTTCTCCAACAAATATTTGAAAATGCCGGGCACCTCGTCGTCTTTGAAGGAGTATGTCTTTGGAAACCTTGGCTCCAAAGACTTTTGCTTCTGGGACCGCTGCTGCCAATGAGGTTGGGATTGCTGTGGCGCTCGTTGCTGCTGTGGCTGTTGCGGTGCCCGTTGCTGCTGCTGTTGCTGAGGTTGCAACTGAAAGGTTTGGTTAGCATCAACAGCATTAAACTGAGCTTTACCTTTTCCTCTTTGGTTAAAGTTCTGCTTCGGAAGATTTGTTGCCGGTTGACCTCTCTCCGCCTTCTTCCTTTTGATGAACCGCTCAGCTTGCTCCCCTCGGACTTTCAAATCCTTCCACGTCTTGGATGGTGCCGTGCCCATTGCTTCCAACACGTCCAGCGAGAGGTTGTTGTGGCAGGTCTGGAGTATAAACTCCTCGGTGATCGGGTCCCGGCAATTCATCGCCTTGTTGCGGAACCTCTTGACGAAGGTGTCGACCAACTCCCCGTCTTTCTGCTTCTCATCGAGCAATGACCCAATAGAAACTTCGGTGTCGTCATCGAAGAAGTTTGCGAGGAACTTTGACTCCATGTCGTCCCAGCTATTTATGCTCCCTGGCTTGAGGCGACGATACCAATCGAAGGCGGCTCCGCGAAGAGTGAGTTAAATACCAAGGTACCAACGGGATTGACTCGGGATTGTCCCCTGTCGATGCTCCTTTGCTGGCCATGTTGATGGTGACCTTCGGGAGTTCTCCGTCTTTGACCATCTTTCTTCTTCGCTGGAAACGCCTAGGCTTAGCTTCAGTCGTTCCGGGGGAGATTCTCTTGAACACCGAAACCCTCCTTGGAGCTTCAGAGCAGCAGCATTCTGATAACACCGCCTTGATGATGTTGGCACACGGACAGTGAGGCTCTGCGTCTCATGCGTTTCGCTTCCAAGGCTTATTCGCACCCCCAGCTCTATAGTACAACTCGTCAGTTTGATAACTGGAGCAACCTATAGAGTGTTGACACGATTTTGCAGATACAATATTATCATCATCAGATGAATATGACGCTTTATTAGCGTTCTCAAGAGTCGCTCATTCCAGTCTACGCTTTTGTGAACGTAAAAACTTAACGGGCTCTTGAACTTCGACACGCAACCCGATGCGGTCGGTAATAGGGGTTTTCCCTTTGATATTTTCCTGGGGGGAGTTAGAACGACCCCCAGTCGGGTTTATCATTAGGGGACCTTTCAACGGACCCAGTCGCTCCTTGATAGGTACTTTACCTCGATTCCCTGGTAAGGGACCGAGGCGACCTTTCACAGGAACCCTGGATGTTGAAGGATCCGTGTTCATACCTGACCCCACCGGAGGTGCCGGGGTAAGGGGAATGGGATTTAGCTTTGGTGAAGGTTGGGCAGCAACATCTTCAACTCTCGGCTTAGGCGTTGGTTTCGCCTTTAGCCTCCATACTTGCTTGAGTTTTGGCGGAGCCTTGACCGCCTCTTCTTTCTGCATCTCCTCTGCTTTCTGCAAGAGAGCTCGGGCATGTGCGAGCAGTGCGCGGCGCTTCTTGATTCGCTCTTCGAGGGTCGAGCGAGTCCTCGTGACACGAATCCAATCATTTGCTTCTGCCTTGGAGGAGGAGTTAGTCACGTACCGTTGTTGCTCTTGGCGCTGTCTCGATTTGAGATCTTCGTTGTAGCGAACCCCGTCCATAGGCTCCAAAGCCTTGGCCATTTGACGAGCAAGGCGTTGACGCCGCCTTTGGAGCGTCCTCTTTGATACAGCCGGAGCACCTTTAGTAGCCACCTTCTTGGGGGAGGAGAAGCCTAGATCTGCGATCTCGACCACGTTGGGCGACGCGGAGACGCCACGTGGTGCGAGTGCAGCGATGGCTAAGGGATCGTGGGTCTTTGAGCCGAGGGTCCCGCGAACGACTCTGGAGGAGGAGGATTTCCTACTCCTGCTTGGAGAGGCGGATCTCGAGGAGGAGGAAGAGAGGTACTCTTCGAACTTCTGTTGATCGAACTCGTATTCGATCTCTTCATTCACCCGGATCTTGAATGCCGGTTGCGTCACGACGGCGTCGGTAGCGATGCCGTTGGCTCCCACTGTGGTCGCCAGCTTGTTTTCGGAGAAAGTTGCTGTTTTCATTGCTTTTAATCTGTTACAACTTTAAACGTTACAACAAGAATCGATAAAAAGTCAGTCTTTTTATAAGACCTCCTTGTGCAACAAAACAAAGATTACAACTTTTCGAAAATAAACACGAGATCCCGTTTTGGTGCGGTCTCGCTTGCGTGGGTCTTTGGCCTGTGACGGGGATGTTGATATCCGTGGACCACCGGGCAATCAGATCTGGTCCGGATAAATCGGACAGAGTTTCGTCGATCCGCGTGAGATCTAGAAACTTCTAATCCAGAAATATCGGACAGAACTTCGTCGATCCGCGTGAGATCTAGAAGTTCTAAGCGTATACCTCGGCTAAAGCGAGGTAATAGCTCTTCTTAGTATCAACGCTAAAGGCCGATACTAAGGAAAGAGGGGGGAAAAGGGTGATGAAGGCTGATGCCGACCTCTCTTCCTTGGTTGAAGCGCTCGATGACTCTTTGCTGCAGCAGGGCTTCGCCAAGGCTCTCCAAAAATCCAGATCTCTCCAAATGAGGTAAGGGGGGGTATTTATAGGCTATAGGGGCTCCTAGGGTGCCTAGACACCCTAGGGTGTCTCAAAAAATCCGAGACACCCCTAGGGGTGTCTCGGAAAATCCGAGACACCCCTAGGGGTGTCTCGGAAAATCCGAGACACCCCTAGGGGTGTCTCGGAAAATCCGAGACACCCCTAGGGGTGTCTCGGAAAATCCGAGACACCCCTAGGGGTGTCTCGGAAAATCCGAGACACCCCTAGGGGTGTCTCGGAATTTCCGAGACACCCCAGGGGTGTCTCGGA
>NC_033799.1:38628342-38633889 GCF_001876935.1 Asparagus officinalis | reverse complement strand
ATAGTGACGTTCATCGTCGCTCTTTAACACTGAACCGTTCGTGGAGACCTATAGGCAATTTTCAATGCCTACAACTATATTGTCTGATGCGACAACAGAGCAGGAATCTGATTCTTCATCTTCTGACGGTAATCTTGTCCGAACCCTACCGTAAGTTCCTCGTATGATAGCTCCGGACTGCAGACGGGTCATCCACCGGGGTACTTCCGGAATCGACTGAGGATTATCCTGTGTCGACGTCCCTTTGCTGGTCATATTAGTGGTGACCCTCGGAAATTCTCCATCTCCAACTATCGTTCTCTTTCGTCGGAAACACCTATGCCTTGGTTTTGGCGTTTTGATACCGAGCCTTTTGAAAACCGAAACTCTTTCAGGGACTGTCTTGATGCAGTTGTACTCAGACAATACTGCCCGAATGAGTTTAGAATAGGGGCATTGAGTCTCTAGTTCTCGAGGACTCCTTTTCCTAGTTTTACTCGTACCCCTAGCACGATAGTACAACTCGTCTGCTTGAAGATCGGAGTAACCTATCGTGTGTTGGCACGACTTCTCAGGTATAACGTTATCATCATCAGACGATAATGTTTCCTTCTGAGGACAAACTGCCTTCTTTGGGCTTTCAAAAGTCACGCGCCTCGAAACATGCCTTTGCGGGCATGAGTTCTCAGCGGGCTCCTGGGCTTCAATGCACAAATTGGTGCACCTAGTTGCCCTGATCTCTTTATCATGTTGAGGGTGGTGGCGACCCCCAGCATGTTGAGTTGTTCGGGGATTCTTCATCAGGCCCAAACGTTCTTGAACTGGAGCTTTGCATCGGTCATTGGGAAGTGGACCGAGGCGCTCCAAAACGGACTTCCTTCTTCGGGATGATTCTGTGGGATCTCCCGGAGTAGCTATTGGAATTGCCGGCGATTTTGGTTGGTTCGCCAGAGGCTGGATTTGCATTGAAGGCTGCAACGATTGTGCCTTAGCCTGAATCACCGCTTCAGACTTCGGCCTCCAAACTTGACGGGTTGGTGGCGGCTTCTTGGCCACTTCCTTCTGTAGCCTTCTACGGGCTTCTTGGACTTGAGCCCGTGCCTACGCTGATATTGCGCGGCGCTTGCAAATGCACTCCTCCAGTGTCGAACGATTCCGTGTGACACGGATCCATTCGTTCGTTGGCGGCTTGGAGGAGCTGCCATTCATTGGTTGTTGAGGCTGTTTGCCTCTCCTGTTCTTCAGATCCGTATTATAGAGGATTCCATCCGTGGATTCCATCGCCTTCGCGAGTTCTTTGGCCAAACGTTAGCATCGCCTCTGACGGGCTCTCTTGGAAAGAATAATGGAGGAATTGGCGTGAACAGGCTTAACCTGGTTGGAGGTTTGTGGAGCCTCACCTGATGCAACCATGGCTTCAATCGAGGTGAGATCTTCGTTGGTATTCTCAACTTCTTCATACCAAAGATCGGTGGCTCCCACTGTGGTCGCCAGATTGTTCGCGGGAAAAATTATTTTGTTCATTGATGATTCCATTGATTCCTTTGTTAACAGTTTATCGGTTACAAAGATCCGATCTTTTTATAAGATCCGGTTACAACAAAATCAAAAGAAAAGAAAATTACAACTTTCCTTATTTGTCGAACAAATCATGAGATCCTGTTTTGCGGTCTCTCGCTTTTGAAGGTTCTTCACCAGCGTCGGGGTTAATCCGTGGACCACCGCATGATCTTGATCTGGTCGGATCTACATGGTATAGCGGGTGTTATCTCACGAAGGAAATAACAGCCGAGGGGATTATTTCACCAAGGAAATAATAGCCTGTAGTTATCGAAATCGACCAAGCGAAATCGAGACTCTTCTCGGGATCAAAGGCCAAGCTTTGATCCGGAGGAAAACCGTGTAGATCTCAGATCTGATCTCTCTCGAACTCCTGCCTTATTTGGCGTGGATGATCGCCAAGAACCAGATCTAGAAGTTGAGTCTTCAAAGCTCTGAAAGTTCAAGTCCAAATCTCAATCCGCCAGAGTTTCGGCTCCAAAATTCCAACCCATTACAAATGAGCCTCCTGAGCTTATTTATAGGCACTCGAACCTATGCCTTGGCATAGGTGGCCGGCCACCCATGGGTGGCTCGGCCACTGAGCCACCATGGGGTGGCTCGGCCACCCCATGGGGTGGCTCGGCCGTCTGGCTCGGTGAGCCACCAAGGTGGCTCGGCTCACCGAGCCGCCTAGATGGCTTAGTGCCGAGCTCTTTCCCCGGGTTTTCGCCGTGTCATCCGTTGTCCGGTTTTATGGTTTCACAGTTCATCTGAGTTTTATTGTTGATCTGAACTCTGATTTGGCAGTCCGGATCCTGATTTGGCAGTAAATCCGCCTTGGAGTTCGAGTTCGAATCTGTTCTACGGTCGGATGACTCGTTGACTCACCGAACTGTTAGCTTGATTCCGCACGCGAATGGATGCATTCCGTTGCTTGCGTGCGATTCGTTAACCTCGTTGCCTCGTTAATCCGCTTCGTTGCATGTCACTTGGCTTCGGTGTTGTGTACTGACGCTCGTGTTTAGATACGTCACCCGTTGGTTCGTCAGTTTGTGCCGAGCTGTGCTAAGGGACCTATAAGCAGTTTTATACGCCTACACTTGTAACCTCAGTGATTAGAAGGATAGCCCAAGAATACACATGGGGTGGACCGAGCTTGAAGCATGTTGATGGTTGAGGAGGGGAAGAGAGGATAGCATAGGCAACCGAACACACGAATGTGAGAGTAGGAAGGAGTTCTTTGGTAAAGGATTTATGTCGGAGTCTTGTATCCCAAAACCTTTGAAGGGAGAATATTTAGAAGGTATGTCGCCATGTGAAGAGCATGGTGCCAAAAGGAGGGGGGCATGGAAGAGTGAGCTAGAAGAGTCCTAACAATGTTATTGATGGACTTAATTTTTCGTTCGGATTTTCCATTTTGTGGGGATGTATGTGGACATGATAGATGAAAATCCATGCCATGACGGTCAAAAAGGTTTTGAAGAGGTCCATTAATGTACTCCCGCCCATTGTCACATTGAAAATTTTTAATTTCCCGTTCGAATTGAGTGCGAATATATGCTTGAAATTTTTGGAAGATTGAATAAACCTGTGATTTATTAGAAATAGGAAATGTCCATAGGAAATTCAAATAATCGTCCAAAAATAAGACATAATATTTATGTCCTGAGGAGCTCAAAACGGGGGAGGTCCATAATCACTGTGAATATCAAATGGCAAGCAAGTAAAAGAAGTAGAACTCTTAAATGACAACTTAATATTTTTTCCAAGAGGACAAAGGACAAAAAAATCCACGGGCCTTATTACATTGAATAAAATTGTTACTACGGAGAGAACTAAGGATAGCTTCCCCGGGATGCCCTAAGCGGCTATGCCACAAACTTGAAGACAAAGCAGTAAAGACGGAATCAGAAATGGCCCGATTTTTGCTGAAGGGATATAGGTCTCCCGAGCTCTCACATCTCAGTAGGTACTTCCCCATCCGTAAATCCTTCACATAAAACCCAAACGGATCAAACTCAACAGAACAAGAATTATCTTTAGTGCATTTGCGAACGGAAATAAGGTTCTTAATGAGTTTTGGGGCATGCAAGACATTGTTTAGGTGTAAAGGGGGGTTGGAGGGAGATAATGCATTGCTACCATAACCTTGAATTGGAATCGTATGGCCATTTCCAAAAACAATATCACGATTTGTGCTCAAATTAAAATAAGACGAGAGAGTACCTTGATTTGAAGTCATGTGGGAGGTTGCACTGATGTCCATGTACCAATTGTCATCTGGTGGATTGAGAGAGAGAGTGTGTGCATAGCTTGCTCAACATCAGTGGGCACGCAACCAGTGTGTTGGGGAACTGCTGCTGCATGGTAGGCTTGTAGAGGTCAAGTACCAAGAATACCAAGCTGTCTGGGAGTAAGACGTGGCTGCCAAGATGATGTAGGATAGGGGCAAGGAGGTCTGGCCCAAGGTTGGGGTGCCCATCCACCCCATGCCGGAAACTACCACATAGGTGGTCATGGAGATGATTGGTGCTGCTGCTGCGGAGCACTGCCACGTCCCCCATGAGTGTTACCATGACCTCCTCCATGACCTTTATAGTCGTGACCATTATGATTTCCACGACCGCGACCTCCGTTCTTTTTGTGATGATTGTTGCGGTGGTGATTGTTGTTGTGGCGAGGAGGGTGCACGGTATTGGAAGTATCATTAGATGAGTTGGTGTGAGTACCTACAATAAGAGCAGAATCATATTCCCGGGCAGCGCTATTGTTGAGGGTGTCTTCCTCCATCACTAAGGTAGAACGTGCATCAGAGAAGGATTTGAGAGGTTTGCTATGTTGGATGAGCCTGCCAACCCCACGATAAGTACTATTGAGACCCGAACAAAGCACAAGCACTCTCCGTGCATCTAAAACCGGTACCCCGACATTCCCGAGTTGATCGGCAAGTGTCTTGATACGTTGACAATAGGCTACCACGTAAGGAAAATCATCAAGTCGAACCTGAGAGAGTTGGTACTCAAGATGGACGGCTCTAGAGGTTTTATTGTCATGGAACAAATTGACTAAGCGGTTCCAAGCATCCATGGCCGTGGCATCTTGTTCAAGAATGGTAAGGAGAACGTCGTTAGTAATCGTACCATAAATCCATTGAAGGACAATGACGTCTAGATAATCCCAAAGGTCTTTGTCCTCGGTTTTTGCATCCTTGGACGAGGATGTCTTCTTCCCTGTGGCTGTTGAAGTCGGCGGAATGATGTGGTCAAGGACTTGATAGGCCCTTACGTGAATCTTGAATAACGTGGCCCAATAATTGTATTGTGAGCTTTCCATGTCAAGAGTGACTGGGATGAAGTTTTTGATATTGTTGACAGCCAAAGCAGGATGAAACTTGGTGGTTTCTGCCATGGAGAAAGAAGAGAGAAGGTGGAAGAAGAAGAAGAAGAGGGAGGCAGAATAGGAAGAAGACGACGGCTAGGGTTCGTAACCTAATCTGATACCATGAAAGAAAGTGTATTCCGTCATTTTCTCATTCAACTGTTGTCAAATATATACAGCCGTATGAGACTATAATCTAGGCTATAATTAAGGAATAATAACAACAGAATATTTACATGCTATATATAAAAATATATACAAGATTATTAACATAATCTATCAGAGTATGTATATTGTTGCTATCTTTTATATTTGGGTTGAGAGAAACAGAAAGTTGCACTTGGGTGATGTGGTAAGAAGGATAAAAATAGTGATTTTAGTGGCTATGTTCAAGTCACATATTCCAGACAAGTTTAGAGCTTGGATTGACAGTTTATGCTAAGTTTGATTATGCAGTGTTTTTTGATGTTATAAAGTTCTTTAGCTTTTCTCAGTTTTAGATTTTGTGCGCTGGATCGGGTATGCCTTAGGTTATTATGTACATATTGATTTATTCAGGTGGTAATGGAAGATAATTTCTATTGAAGAGAGAGAGAGAGAGAGAGAGAGAGAGAGAGAGAGAGAGAGAGAGAGAGAGAGAGAGAGAGA
>NC_033799.1:38573062-38628330 GCF_001876935.1 Asparagus officinalis | reverse complement strand
AGAGAGAGAGAGAGAGAGAGAGAGAGAGAGAGAGATTTGGAAAGCAATTTGATTTATATAGTTGACACATATCTAAATTTTATAATGCTTGATGATTTGAAAACTACAAGTAAACCAAAAAAATTGAAGAAGCCTTATTAGCCAAGACTTCATCTTCAAAAGGGAAAGGCAAAGGAGTCCAATGTAATTATTGTAAGAAACTTGGTCATGAGGAGAAGGATTGTTGGCATAAAGAAAAACCTCAATGTCACAAATGCAAGAGATTTGGTCATATCCAAAAATATTGCAGATATAATGGTGAAGAACAAGCAAACATGTCATAAGCAGTTGAAGAAAAAATTTTATTCTAGGAATCATGGTGAAATGTGTACCATGGAGAGATTGAGACAAGTGCTCTATCAATATTTGTGGTGAGAGGTGCTCCTTTAAGAAAATGTTGGTGATTATGTGTATCAACAAGATAGAGATGAGAAGTGCATCACAAAATGAAGAGAAGTGCTTTACAAGATTATGGAGAGAAGTGCTCTATGAAGATTCAAGAGGAATGACAAAAAATTTTGAATCAATGAGGAATGTTGAATAACTGATTCAAAATTAGTTATTAGGTTGTTTCCTATTTTTCAGGATAGTATGTTAGTAGTGGTTTAGTTATTTACTTAGTCAATTGTCATGTGTTTTTTCAATTGTTTGTTGCTAATTTCTAGGAGTTTAAGTTAGTGTAAGGCCTATATATTTGGTCATTCTTAGGGATGTTCAAAAAGCCTGCCGGCTCGGCCCGGCCTCGGCTCGGAAACCTGGGCCAAGTCCGGGCTCCAAGCCGGGCCCGGGTCGGCCCTTTTGTGCCCGGACCGGATTGTTTTTTTTTAATTTTTTTAATTTTTTATATGTATTATATTATATATGTATAATATATGTATATATAAATATATATAATATGTATAATATATGTATATATAATATATTTTTATATATGTATAATATATGTATATATAATATATTTCTATATATGTATAATATGTCATATGTGTGTATATATATACTCTCTCTTAGTATATAAGTAGCTACTTATGTGATTCTCTCTCTCTCTCAAGTTATAACTTATAAATATATACAATATATTTACATATAATATATGTATATATAATATATAGTTACATAATAATTTGGAAGTATATATTAATACGTAATTATATAAAATATAATAATATTAAACTAATTTTTAGTATTTTTTTATCAAAAAAAAAAAGAAAAGAAATTTAAAAAAACCTAGTTGGGATATACTTATCTATTGTGATGCGATGAATTCCAAAATAAATTTATACTTGTAATTTGTAAATGATTTATTAATTATTAATAAAGAATTCATTTTTATAATTTTTTTATTTGTAATTTATGTCATTTTAAGTGATTAATAAAATTATTATTTTCTATTTTTTTGTCTTTTTTTATAATTTAAAATTTAAATAAAATTTAAAAAATTTGATAAACAAATTTTAAAAAAAAACGGGTCGGCCCGGAACTCGGCCCGATCGGGCCCGGACCTGGCCCGGGGTACCCGGGTCCGGGTCTGGTCACCGGTTTGCCCAGCTCGGGCCCGGATTTCTGGGCCGGGCTGGCTCGGATGGACAGACCTAGTCATTCTCTCTATTAGAATGAGATGTGTAAAATGAAACATTTTCTTTAATAAAAGTTATATTCTTGTTTTCTCTTTTTTTCCAAGAGAGAGAGATTAGGAAAGCAATTTGATTTATGTTGACACATCAAAATTTTATATTGCTTGATGATTTGTATATAGTAGCTTGTGAAAGAGACTGGCAAAGTAATATGTTATTTTACAAAAACTTCAAAGTTATGATGTAGATTAAGGATTATATTATTATATTCTAACATGTTCTTGTGGGTTGAGAGTTCTTTTTAATGGATTGAAGCATGGACTTACATGTTGGTATCAACTTTTTTAGAAGTTCTTTTCACCTGTTAGGATTTGAACTTAGATTGATCTGATACCATATTGAAGAATTCTGCCATAATAGATCTGAAGTCACAGTGAAGATTGAGGTTTATATTTTTCATATTTTAACATAACAATATTCAAAGTATAGAGAATAAATAAAATAATTAGAAAACAATTCTATTCAAGCGCTCGTTTAATGTATCATACCAAATGTATGGGTGATTTAGTTCCATATTCGAAGAACATTTAAATAGACATATGATTAATATGTTTGTCCCCATGATTCAATTAAGTGCTGGTATTATTGGGAAACTTGGACACAAATAGATATTAGAGTAGTGATAACTATGCTATTACTTTTACAATACTACTTCTACGCTACAAGAGAGAAAAAAAAGTGAGGTTAATTCTCTTCAAATTTTTTTTTAAAAAAATGATGACTCGTTATAGGAGTCTGCACTTCTCTCTCTTGTAATGTAAAAATAGTGCAGAACAACATAGTTGTTATCATTATTCTAAATCTTAGTCTAATCTCTCTCTCCATTCATGAGTCTTTGCACTCCAACTGTGCACGATATTTACATCATTAAAAGCAATGTAAATTGTTTTAAAATTTGCACATGTTATTACAAATTATAGAATAAGCAATGCATGTAATATTGTCTAAATGACTGAAAATTACAAAGAACGTAACTGAGAGGAAAACTCTTTGTTTTGTGTCTTACAAGAGATCTTATGCTAAGAAGAGTTCCATAAGAGTATAAGAGATAAGAGAGGACATTATCGTCACTTACTACGAAGATAGAACATCCAATTGGCAGTGCATTTTAGAGAAAAAAAGGTATGGAACTTTGACTTATCCTACGGTCCCTAAGCAAGATAGTAACTACCATATCAATTTACAAAACTGATCAAGATAAACAAAGCCAACTTGAAAAACTCGTGATTGGTGGACTATTTAACATCACTTGTAAGGGCAACTAACTTGTAATCTCTCAGAGGAAACAACTTCTAGTCGTCACACGAAAAGCCATATAAGCATCACCATTGGGACTTCACGATGGAATTTTATTAGCATGAGTTCCACTGCTAAGATGTAGCATTTCTTTCATGAGTCCAGATCTCCTACAATCTTAGTTACATAGAATGTATATAATTAGTTATGTAGGTCAATGCTATTGGATTGTTTTAGTAGATTCCACAATTAAAGAGTTTCTATATTAGTATAATTTAGATAAAGAATATAATTTATAGGGTCCACTTAGTGAAAAAAAATGTTATTAATAAGTTTTAAAGTTCTGATATTGAGATGTGAAGGATCTCTACGCCTCATGATTCAGGGTTTTGCTGTAAATTGATTCAGGTGCAAAATTGGTTTGGTGAATAAATATAATTCTATAGCCTCCCTGTTTCAAGTTAGCTCTGTTGAGGGTTCGAACCCGTGCTCTTCTGGATCTTGTGCTAAGAGTTTAACAAGTTGGAAAATCACCGCAAATAAAAGAAAAATTACAGGAAAAATAAACAAGAAGGGACACACCAGATTTAATGAGGTTCGACAACGTGCCTACATCCTCGGGAGCCACACCACACAATTCTTTGATTAATTGAAGAACATTACAATGCCCACAAATAGGTTTTTATCTTTCTGAGATCTCTCTGAAAGAATCCTCTTAGAACCCTCTTTTTCTATGTTGCATTTAACCCTAAAATTGTTTAGGTATATATAGCATCCTGGTCCAAAACAGTTTCCCAAACGAATAAAGAATCTGGAAAAACCGATTCTGGTCGAGCGGACCATGGGTGTCGGTCGACCGGCCAGAACACACTATTTTATATTGTTTTCGTGCATGTTTTCGGTCGACCGGTTCATTACCTTCGGTCAACTGATTCGACACCCTCGGTCGACCGACAACACAACTTCGTTCGACCGGCCAGAGCGTGTTCCTGAGCTTGTTTATTGCAGTCTCTTCAGTCAACCAGGGTTACTCCATTGGTCGACCGACCCGAGATTTTTCAGCCTCGCAGGTTTCGGTCTTCACATTTCCAAAACCAATAATCTCCCACTTGGAGACAAAACCGCCATCAACGAGCTCTCCCAAACTTCTACCATCTTCGCAAGCATCTTCTCCTACCCAGAAAAATCCATTCTTCAATCATCATCATCTTGGCGATCCCGTCGATACTCCTAGTGTGGCTCTGCCTTCATCTCCTACGCGTAAAGGCCAACTAAAGTTGTGCAATCCTCCAGTTTTTTGATAGTGAGTTCTTTCGTCAACATATTCGCAAGATTTTAACTCCCTAAAATCTTCTCCAACCATAACTTTTCATCCTCAATCAGCGAGCGTATGAAGTGGTAATGTACATCAATGTGCTTCGTTCAGGTATGATATACTGGATTCTTGGCAATGTGTATAGCACTCTGGCTATCACAGTAAAGAACATTATTCCCCTGCTTCAAACCCAACTCTTCCAAATACCTGATCAATCCAATCATCTCTTTGCTAGTTTCAGTCACTGCGACATACTCTGCCTCAGTTATGGATAATGTTACTATCTTCTGCAGATGTGAAACCCAGCTCACTTTTATCGACGCCAAATTATAAACATACCCTGTGGTGCTTCGCCTCGTATCATGATCACCGACAAAATCTGCATCCATGTATCCCCACAGTATCAATTCTTTCCTCCTAAAACATAATAGCATATCCGTAGTCCTTCTCAAGTAATGTAATATCCACTTCACAGCCTCCTAATGTTGCTTCCCTAGATTGCTTGCAAACCTGCTCACAACTCCCACAGCATGGGTGATATCCGACCTCGTGCAAACCATCGCGTACATAAGACTACCAACGGCTGATAAATATGACACCCTACTTATGTGCTCCTTTTCTGCATCTGTCTTGGGTGATTGCTCCTCAGATAGCTTGAATTGACTTCCAAGGGCCGTGCCGACAGCTTAGCATTCTCCATATTGAATCTTTGAAGTACCTTCTCGATGTATTCAGTTTGACTCAACTTTAACGTCCCTTCAGCTTTATGTCTACTAATTCGCATCCTAAGAATTTGCTACGCTGCACCCAGATCCTTCATAGCAAATTCCTTCACCAATTACTTCTTTAATTTGTTTATCTCCTCTAAACATGATCCTGCAACTAACATGTCATCAACTTACAATAATAATACGATATAGTTGGACTCAAACATCTTGAAGTAGCAACAATGATCTGAATTGTATCTTCCATAGCCATTGCTCTGTATGAAGTTATCGAACTTCTTGTACCAATGTCTTGGAGCCTGTTTCAATCCGTACAAACTTTTCTTGAGCCTATACACCATCTCTTCCTTTTCTTCTTCTATAAAGCTAACAAGTTACTTCATGTAGATTTATTTATCCAAGTCACCATGAAAAAAAGATAGTCTTCACATCTTACTATTCAAGGTAGAGATTTCCTACAGCTACTAAGCTCAACACCACTCTAATGGTTGTAAGCTTCACAATGGTGAAAAACATCTCCATATAATCCACTCCTTCCCACTGTTGAAATCCTTTCATAACTAATATAGCCTTGTACCTCTTGCTTTCATTACTCTCTTGTTTAACTCGGTAGACCCATTTGTTATGTAAGACTTTCTTCTGTGCAGGTAGCTGGGCTAACACCCATATCTCATTAGTGTGTAGAGAATCTATCTCTTCTTACATCGTATGCTCCTATTGCTGAGATTCACTCACTTGCATAGCCTCCTCATAGAACTCTGGTTCTCTGCTATCCGTCAAAACTAAATAACCTAGTGATGAGAGATATCTGGGATTCGGTTTGGGTTCCCTAGATGACATCCTAAGCTCCTCACCTTGGTTAGTCGTCTCTGCACCTGGAGTATCCTCTGTTCTTCAGTCAGAACTAACGTTGTCGCCCCCATAAGGAAGTTCTTTCAAATCTATGTACTCAGATCCACCTACATCCAGTGCTTATCCACTGCTTTGGCTATCCTTAGCATTGTCTCTGTCCTTGTACATCACCTCCTCATTGAATATGACGTCTCTGCTCCTGATGATTTTCCTATTCTTCTCATCCCAAAGACAATACCCAAACTCATTAATGTCATATCCAATAAATGTACACTTCTCTGACTTAGATTCTAGCTTGTCCCTGACATGGTCATTGATATGAACTATGCCACATAGCCAAATACTCGGAAGTGTGAGAGATTAACCTCCTTGTCACTCCAAACCTCTTCTGGAATTCCAAAATCTAATGCAACTGATAGCCTATGATTAATTAGATAAGTTGTTGTATGTACCGCGTTCGCCTAAAACATCTTAAGTAGACATGCATGTAAATGCATGCTCCTCGCAAGCTCTGTCAATGTCATGTTCATCCTCTTTGTGACGCCATTCTGTTGCGGCGTCCTTGGAGTAGTCCTCTCCAAATGAATCTCATTTAGAGCATGGAACCTCTTGAACTCCTCCAACTCGTATTCTCCATCATTGTCTGATCTCAGACACTTTACCTTCAGATCTGTCTTGTTCTCCATCATGGCTTTTCACTTCATAAAAATCTCGAATACCTCTAACTTATGCTTCATGAAATATACCCACACCTTCCTCGAGTGATCGTCGATAAAGGTAACATTGTACATCGAACCACCAAGTGAAGACACACTAGCTAGACCCCATACATCTCTATGAACAAGATCTAGCTTCTGAGCTTTTGGTGGCCTTCCACCCTTCTGAAAACTAACCCTCTTCTGCTTCCTATAGATGCAGTCTTCGTAAATACTAACTTTAACTGAATCGATGTCGGTTAGCTTTCCCTATGAGTATAGAATCTTTATACCCTTCTCACTCATGTGTCCCACCCTATTGTGCCATAGATCTGCACTCTCCTTGGTAGCTGCAACTATGAGGGTGTCACTCACATGTGAAGTGAGGTAGAGTGTTCCGGTTTTATTGCCTCAGGCAACCAACATAGTACCATTGGAGATTTTTCATGAATCTCTAGTGAGTGTTAAAATATAGCATTTTACTCCAAGCTAGCCTATTGAAACAATATTCTTTTTTAGCTTAGGTACGTCTCTAACATTCTTCCGATTCCACTTAGAGCCCTGCATCTGAATCTACATGTCACCTCTTCCAACAATACTACAAGGCTAGTTATCCCCTAAGTACACTTTCCCAAAATCCCCTGCTACATAGTTCTGAAGAAGCTTCCTATTAGTAGTGGTGTAGAACGAGGCTCCTAAATCAATTACCCATGAACCAAAATTGCTGTCCATAGCAAGGATCAAGGCATCTTGCACGATATAAGCCCCCTGCTCATTCGCATCATTCTTTTGTACTTTACAGACTGAATACAAATTGCACTCCTGGCCATAGTTCTAACACTTTCCTTTGATAAGCCTAACCTTCAAGTTCGACCTCTTCTTCTTCAACTTCGACCGATTCCTATTCTGGTTTTCCTTCTTCTAGCTTCGGCCTCTCTGCTCGAGATTTAGGACTAAACCTGAACCTTCTAATTTGGACGATTTTCTTCAAACCTCCTCGGATAGAATCATGCTAACAACTTCGTTCAGCTTTAACTTCTCCTTCCTCGCCGAGTTGCTGATTAAAGTCACACAACCTGCACTACTATCCAACAACTACGATAGAATCAATAGGGACCGTACTTCATCATCAAATGTGATGTTCACAGAGATAAGTTGATCAATAATTATGTTGAACTCACTGAAGTACATCATGAAGGATCTTGACGAGATACACCTTGTTTGCGGCTGACGGTTGCTCATATATCTTCGCGAACGCTTCCATAAGCCCCGCCGTCGTCTTCTCCTTCAATATATTATGGATGATTGATTTGGTGAGCGACAATCAGATCTGTCCTAGAGCCTTCCGATCTAATATTTCCTAGTCCTCGTCTGATACCTCCTTCTTCTTTTCCTTAGCCTTACCCATCAACAGACGGTAAAAGCCCTTCTAGTACATATAGTCCTGTATCTGAAACTTCCAGTAGATGAAGTCTGACCCGTCAAACTTCCTAATCTTTTATTTACTTTCCTCTGTCATGACTCTCACACAAAACTCCTAAACGAAGCTCTGCTACCTGTTGTTGGCGGTTTGAAACACATAATTTTGAACTCGTGCCCTTTCGGATCTTATGGTAAGAGTTTAACAAGTAAGAAAATCACTGCAAAAAAAGAAAAATTACAAGAAAGATAAACAAGAAGGAACACATCAGATTTAATGAGGTTCGGCAATGTGCCTACGTCCTCGGGAGTCACACCACATAATTCTTTGATCAATTGAAGAAGATTACAATGCCCACAAATAGGTTTTTATCTCTCTGCGATCTCTCATAAAGAATTCTCTCAAAACCCTCTTTTTCTATGTTGCATTTAACCCTAAAATTGTTTAAGTATATATAGCATCCTGGCCCAAAACAATTTCCCAAACAAATCAAGAAACTAGAAAAACCGATTCAAGTCGACCGACACCTAGACCGGATCATGGGTGTCGATCGACCAACCAAAACACACTATTTTACAGGGTTTTCGTGCATGTTTTCGATCGATCGGTTCATCACCTTCGGTCGACTGATTGGTCACCCTCGGTCGACCGACAACATAGCTTCGATCGACCGGCCAGAGCGTGTTCCTGAGCTCGTTTTCTACAATCTCCTCGGTCGATCGGGGTCACTCTGTCGGTCAACCAGCCTGAGATTTTTCAGTCTCGCGGATTTGTTTTAGGTTTTGGTGTTCACACTTCTTAAACAAACAAGCTCTGTTTGGATGGAAGGAGACAAGTTTGTGACTTCTAAAGTTTTTTATTGAGATTTTTTCCCGTCACCCTATAGTGCAATGAGCAAGATCAGTGTGATGTCATGTTTCAAAACATAGACATGTTTTTATCTTGTAGCTTGCTTTGAGAAGGAGGTTGCTAACTCAAAATAGATTGCTAGCAATAGGGATTGTGCGAAAAAGTAGGTGTATATTATATAACTAGACTAAAGATGATTTGGGGCATATCTTCTTTCATTGTTATGTTTCCGCTATGATTTGGAAGAAAATATTGATTTGGCGTGATTATCAAAGGGATCTCATGCAATGGTTTGGTTTACTGAGTTGGTAATGGGTAAAGCTATGAAAAAGAAAATTTTTAGGGCTTCATTAGCTATTGTAATGTATCGGATTTAGAATGAACGCAATTATAGGAAATTTCATGGTCAGAAGAGAAGTAATGACTATTGTGAAGCAAATTAAAGTTGATGTTATTGAAAGAGGTTTTGATATAGTCTTGACTCCTCAAATTAGAAACTGGTTTGAGAGGTTCTGAGTATATTTTTTGTAGAGAGTTTGCCAAGTTTTGCTTAGCCCATTTGGGCTTTTGTATGCACATTCATTTCATAGTTGGTACATGAATAAAGTTTCAGTTACCAAAAAAAACATGATCTCTATGCTTTTTTTCATTAGTTATATGAGTATTTGGTTTTTTAGGGAAAATTGCTTCCAGCCCTAATTTCCTTGCAAGTATTCTGCCCATCCCCAATACTTTTTCAATGCTCCTAAAATCCCCAAAATTAAACTCATAATTTACTAAGCCCCTAAAACACAAAACCCAAGAGTTTTAAACATGTGAATACCATAATACCCTTTCTCTCTTTCTCTATTTTTTTAACTGTGATAATTTGAAAGGGTTTCCTCCGTCCCTTTCCCCGATGGTAGCCTCCAATGATTCGAAGAAGATGATCATCATCCGGAGCTCTAACAACGAGGAGTTCGAGATCAAGGAGGCCGTGACCATGGAGTTGTAGATGATTAGTGAGCATCGCAGTCCTGATGGTGACGTGGCCGCTATTCCATGAGTAGTTCATCAACGCTGAGATGGTCGTGGAGGTGTGGAGATAGGGGCGAGGATGTGGGAGGGGTTCAGGAAGGGCGATGGCAAGAAGGGGATGGTGGTGGCGATGGCGGAGGAGATCGCCAAGGCTTTAAAGAGAGTGATGGGAGGAGGAGTACGAGGATATGAGGATCACTTCCTTCAACTTCTATTTCTTTTTCCTCTTCCTGTTATTGATTGGGATCGATGAAATGAGCGGAGAAAATTTTATTTTGGTATTTGAACAAGCGACAGACACCATCAATGAAACACGCCTTGACCCCCATTTCAATATGGAAATATTGCCACCATTGATGGATGCTCAAGAGTTTTGCTCCGCAGTCGCCAGCAATGCGGAGGAAAAGGAGGAGGGTTTTTGCAAAACTTGGTCGAGTGTGCATTGTAGTAGCACAACACGTTCAGGTTTTTTTTTTAATTAGAAATTTTTTTATAGTAGGGGTAGCAGGGTTAATAATAAAGATCTTTTATTATTGAGGAGAGATGCGGACTGAGGAAGTTCAATTATTAGTCCTCAAAAACTATTTGCTTGTTTAGTTAGATTACTTGTCTGAGTTCATTACGCCTCCATGTGCGTACTATTTTTTCTCATGACATGTAGTTACGGGTTTGTTGTGAAGGTTACGGGCTAATTGTTAAGGTTATGCATTGGTTGTGAAGGTTACATATTGGATGTGAAGGTTACGGGTTGGTTGTTAATGTTACTAGTTGGTTGTTAAGGATAAATGTTTGTTGTGAAGGTTACGCATTGGTTGTGAGGTTAAGCTTGACAATCAACTCGTAACCTTAAGAACCAACCCATAACCTTAACAACCAATGCGTAACCTTCACAACTAATGCATAACCTTAACAAGCAACCCATAATCTTAACAACCAATGCGTAAGCTTCACAACCTACGCGTAACCTTAACAATCAACCCGTAACATTCATAACCAACTCGTAACCTTCACAACCAACCCTTAACATTCACAACCAACCCATTTCACAACCAACCCGTAAAACCTTCATAACCAACCTTAGTAATGAGTTGGTTTTGAATGTTAACTTTACAACCAACGCGTAACATTCACAACCAATACTTATCCTTAACAACCAACCCGTAACATTTACAACCAATGTATAACTTTAACAAGAAACATGTAACCTTAACAACTAACGTGTAATATTCACAACCAACGCGTAACCTTAACAATCAACCCATAAGCTTCACAACCAACTCATATCCTTCACAACCAACGCGTAACCTCCACAACCAATCTATAACCTACACAACCAATCCATAATCTTCACAGCTAATGTGTATCATTCGCAACCAACCTGTAACACCTTCACAACCAACGTGTATCTCTCGCAACTAACCCGTAACCTTCAAAACCAACATGCAACCTTCCTTCACCACAAACTCATAGGCTTAACAATAAATTTATTACAGTGAAATAACAAGAACATATAAATTTACATACTCTAATTTAATCTTAAGTCATCGATTTTAAAAAAAATACAACAATATGTAAACTTAAGGGGGTTGGCGACGCAACTCGTCATCACCGTCATCATCGTATTTATGATCATAGTTTTCTTCGTCTCATAAACGAACACTAGGAAAGTTTCACGGCCGATGTCGATGCCGTCGATGTCAACACCATTGAAAAATTTTGTTGGGAACTAGATTTTTTACCCTCAAAATCTATTTCAAATCATCACAGTAACATCATGAGAGAGAGATAGAGAGAGAGAGAGAGAGAGAGAGAGAGTTCACTGTTGGCAAGGCTTTTGGCAAAGAGAGAGAGTTCACTATTGCCAAGGCTTTTGGCAAAAGAGAGAAGATATTGGATAACGAGCTTTAATCCTCTTCTTCATTAAATCTGTTTTCACATATGTCCCTCTCTAATTAAGCTAATCATTTAACTTCATCTAAACAATTGGTCATTAAGGATCTTAAGGATCTCTTTGAGATAAGCAATAACTCATTTTCTTGAAGAAACCAACTAAAACACACCATCTTTAGGTCATACTGTAAATATAAAACAAGAATGACCTTCCATCGATGCATAGAAAAAAACTCAGATTCTCTATAAATTTTATTGTTTCTTACTTTTTAAGATTGCAACTCTTTTTTATAAGTTATCAATTTTAAAAAGAAATATAAGATGGTGACTCCGTGGGGACTTCTTTCTCAACCAACTAGAAGATCGTGTTGTAGTCCAACACTAAGGCCTTAGGGTCAATGACAAAATCTCTAGTTATCAAATTTGACCAAGTAAAATTTGAGGAATTCATCTCCTCCAAGAAGATGTGTATGGCTATAACAAGAATCGACTATAAAGTTTGTCGCAATTCAAGCACAGGTTCAAACCTGATTCTGTTGGTGCATGGCCAAACTCCAAAATGAGTCCCAACTTCATCCATAGGGAAGCAAACCTTACCTAGAGTGAGAGTAGCCTTAGCTTCACCTAGCATAAATCAACCTTTGCCTAGAGTGAAACGACCCTCGCCTCGAGCGAAGGTCAGGATGTTCAAACATCCCCTAAACTTGAACTTCAATCCACAACCCTTTTGGGGTTCGCTTTAAAGCATCTTACGATGCTCATATAGCTTCTTTAAAAGAAGCTAACAACGGGGGTTATCCTTCAATAAATCTCTTGAAAGGGAAGACTATCACCCATGGTGGTTCTCAACTTCAGTCACAGGCTCAAACTTACAACAAAGGTATCATAGACCACTCCAGTTGTAGGTCAAGACATCATTGTCTTATGGAACATTCTAATGCCAAAAGCCATCCTAGCAGAAGATTGGCTGTCGCATTCACAATAGCCAAATCGATCCTCTCTTTAATTTAAAAAAAAAATCCTATCTCTAAAAAGGGCGAGACAATGTTAGCATTGCGTGACCTTAAAAGAGATTATATTAGAAGTCCAATCAAATTGCTAATGCTACTCTCCACGGGGCAAAGAGTCGGTATTTATTAGTCTTTGCTTGTTCCCCAAGCCTTCAAAGGTTAGAAACAAGTGGCGATGACGGTTCTCATAAGAAAAAGGCTGGTTTTAACCTTAATCTCCAAGAGTTCACAATTAATATGATTAGTTCAATTTGAGAAGATGGCGAGAGCATGTCAGATCCAGATTATTCTCCTTGTATTAGAAGTATACAACCTGAGGGCGATCACATCTATCACCACAACCGAGCAAGACAAGAGGTAGTTGTCCCCTTTGACTATTTTGTTTTGAGGCCTCCTATTCAACGAACTCCTTTGTAGGCAGATCATGCTTTTGCTAGCAATGCTATCTAAGCCATAATGTCAAATACAAATCCTAGCTTAAGTCAAGAGTAGGAGTGGACTACCAACATGGTAGATAGGAAGGCCTATGATGATCTTATTTGCTTGGTAGAAGCCCAAAAGAAGGCATCCGACAAGCGCATTGAGCGACTCGATAGTATGCTTTCATAACTGATACTTACCACACAATCCCGTAAGAACACTTCAAAAAGGAAGCGGCTAGTCATAAAATTCGATGACAATGAACTTCCGTACCAAGAAAATGCCCTATTCTCAGTTAGAATTAGAAATGTCAAGTCTACCACTGGAGAAAGCTCTAGAAAAAAAATGTTGAAAGCCTCCGGATCCAGCTTAATGCTCTTACATAGCAAAGGGAACTAAAATTTTGGGTTCACCTGACGTTATCCCATTGTGTGGGACTCGATTCCTTACCTATTAAAGTTTAAGTCATTGATGTTGCATGAATTCAATGGCAAGGGATCACCCAAGCAGTATATCTACTACTTTCATTAGCAAATAGAAAATATTATAATAGGGAATGATGCCATCAAGTTATGACTTTCATCGGCATCCTTAAAGGAATAGCCTTTGTTGGTTCTAAAATATGGCCAAAGGTTCCATCAAATCTTGAGCTGATCTTTAATCAGAATTTCTGTCTCAATTCCATGAAGAATAGTTTGATGTGAACATGGCCAAACTCCTCTCCAAGAAACAAAATAGGAAGACTTGATTAGAAATTACATCGAGCAGTTTCTCAATTTAAAATTGTGATGCTGTGACATGTCCTTACAAATGTTGATGCTTCTTTAAACTTATCGGCACAATTTCTTGTTCTGGATAGAAGCCCACATGAAATCTATTAAGACTAACTCATAGCAAGATCTCATAGGGCAGATAGAAATTACTAAAAAATCTACTGAATGCTACAAAAAAATTTGATCTATGCTCCAATCAAAAAGGGAATAAGAATAATCAAGGACAATTTTTCCTAATCAAAAGTAAAGAAGATATTTGCTGTCCAGATTAAAAAGCATGAAAAGCATAAAAAAGACTCCAAAAAGAGTTCCCAATGGAATTATTCTATTAAAGATGAGCACACCATTATCATTTTCCACGTGCTCAACAAAAGCAACTGGTTAAAACTTCTAGAAGCTCGGCACCATGAAGAGATTGAGAAGATTGATGATCTAAATTACTACCTCTATCATAGAATGTTGGGACACCCAATAAAGAACTATTATGTCCTTAAGGATAAAATACAGAAATTCTGGAATATTCAAGCTTCAATCTAAGTAGAAGGAGATCACTACTAATATAATAACCCTTCACTCCAACTCCATGCCAAAGGCTTCATCCCTCTCTTGACTAGCAAAGGAGAAATGATGTTGGTTCATCCTAATCTTCTCCAAGATGAGCATTGGAGTTCTGTCAAAACAACACCACATGCAAAGACTAATAGCAAAATAGAGTCTTACAACACCATCTCTGTAATCTTACGTGAGGAATCTTTTTGCAAAATTCTTCAAGAACAAACTCGATAGAAGAGAAAGTGGCCTTGGTGATGGCACCGAACTAGGCTCCGCCTATAGGAATAAAATCTAGCAAGAACTACTTAAAGAAGTATGATCAACCAAGACCCTCTAGCAGCCAGAGTCTGCCAAACAAATGGAGAAGTGGTTTGATAACGCATTGAAGCTATCATCAGCTAGACTCAAAGTCCCATTCATATATGATATACTGGCTCAATTAGCCAATATCCTAGCTCGTATAACTTTGCATAGATTGTTACTTTTATCCAAAGATAACCGCTACCATTTTTGGATTTAATTCTAATAGTAGTTGGTCGCTAGGCAAAATTCATCTCAAGTGCCAACTTGGTGACTTAGAGACGAAAGTAACATGTCACATCATCTATGCAGAGACACCCTATAACATGCTTCTAGGATGACCATGGATCCATTCCAATATTATTGTCTCATCAACATTTCATCAGTGACGCCCTAGGGTTCACACAAGGCTACAGTCCAAGATGAAACTCGGATTGTCAAACCTGCCAAGCACCAAACACCATACTACGACATGTTTCACCATCACAATCACTATCTCTCTAGTGGAATCAACACATAGGTGAAGGTACTAAACAGGCAAATAAAGGAAGTAGAGCAAAACCAGATATACACAAAAGAAGTATGAAAACAATCATCAGTGAGCCCAACAAAATAAGATAGAGATATCTCTGAGTCTGAAATAAACCTCAAGTACAAAGAGTCAAATTAGGTACCACTATGGCTCTCAATCTCTACAAAATGAAATACAAGTCTAGAATCTGACATAAACGTCAAATTAGGTACCACTATGGCTCTCAATCTCTACAAAATGAAATACAAGTCTAGAATCTGACATAAAGAACTAACTGTGGAGTTATGAAATAACTACTAAATAATAAATAACTTGATGGAATCTATGAAAAAATCTCATCAACCTACGACTCTCCATGCACCGGACTCGCTGCCTGAAAGAGGAGGAAAACAACGAGCGTCAAAGCGTTATAGCGAGATCATCTCCACCTCTCCCCAGGAGAAGGGGTAGGAGAATATAAAAAAAATAGAGTTAATACATATACATTTGAAATCATTCATAAAATTCTAACTAGAAATTAATATTTAGGAAATCACAACACGAGAGTTAGTACGTCGAGCGGAATAATCCGAACAAGGAAAATGTATATACTATGTCTCAAATTATGACTCCCTAAATACCAAGTCCGAACCCTATAAATGAAAATATTAAACCAAAAGGAAAACACTCCAAACCTCAATCAAATATCTGTCTTAATTTATACTCGAAAAGACAACTCTAACATAAGAGGGATCTCATCCAAAACAAAAATCAACTATGAGCCATATCATGTGAGCCACGATGCCAAAGAAAATACCCTACGCACGGGAATCCAATATGAAATCAAAATACGATAAATAAAACTTACATGTGTGCATCTCCATATGCAATAGCAATACTTTTGTAATATTCTTACTCAATCGCTCTGCGGCAATAGGTTTTATCTCCCTATCATGGAATACAATGAAATAACGATACTTTTTTGATATTCTCACTTAATCGCCATGTGAAAATAGGTTTTATCTCCCTATTCCGGAATACAATGCAATATGCTATGCTCTTCATGTTCATCAACTTGAACTAGGGAAAAAATACATTAACACAACATATTTTAACCATACGTGAATGTATCTCGGTGTGCGTGTCCATATCTAGTGTTTACTGACATCTTAGATATTAAACAACTCATAAATATTTTATCATGATAGTAAAAGGTTGAGAGGCTCGCTCGACAACTCAAACAGTCAAAACAAACATGCACAGGGCCACTTACAGATTGGTGGTCGACCGTGATTATGCGGCGGTCGACCATGACTGATTCCCGACCGTTGCTAAGGCGTGGTCGACCGTGAGCTAAAATTACATGTTCTCAGGCTGGTTTTGTGTGTCATGTTCATGTCGTGTTTAGGTGATTCAAACATGATTAAAACAACATGAAACTTGCATGAAAACATGTCTACAGCAGATAAAAACTTCTGGGAACAAATCCAACATATATAGCATGATTATTTGCATAAAATTCATATCAAAAATCCAAATTCTTGCACATGAACTTGAAATAAAGCACAAATTATCTTTCATCAGATTTAAACCACTTTTAAATCATTTTCAGATCTTAATTACTTATGTAAAAATTATTCTCAAACTTTTTCACATGGAAAGACCTAGTCTTTATACATATAATACAAAGAATTGACTTTTATACATAAACTAGTCAATTTGGCTCTATAAAACATGTTAAAAACTCTTTAAAAATATTTTAAAAACTAGGAGGGGGATTAGCAGAGATGAACTCACCTAGGGTTTGTAGAAAAACGCTTAAGAAGCCAAGCCAAAGAAGATCTACAAGCCAAACACCGAAAATCCCGTGAAAAATCCACTTGGAATCCTCCAAACTTCTCCAAGAATCAAAATAGAGTTTAAAGAGGTTTTAGTAGCTGTTAGGGTTCCTAGAAAACTAAAACTATCGTAAAAATATGATATATATATATATATATATACCAGGAAACGGATATGGGCTTTAGAAAACCAAAACCAACTCAAAACAGGAAACAAGTCTCTGCAGGTTTCGCTGTCGACCGTGGCGGTCGACCGGACTGGTATTTTTCAGTTTTTTAATGTTTTTGACCGTTGTGCATGTTTCAACTCTTTTCTTTCTCATATATGAACTCCTTCATACTCAAAATACAAGGTATCATACTCATAGACCATTTAACTATATTTATCAAAATAAATATTTATAAATCATAATTAATCTCATATTAATTATATTAACATGAAGTTTTTCAGGGTTTTACAGTCACCCCCCTTAAAATAATTTCATTCTCGAAATTCCGCAGTCGCATCGCAAAGATTAATAATACGAGAAAAGCACAAAAAGGGAGTAATCCAAACAAGGAAACTCTTACGTACACATCTCATATCATTAATTTCCCGATTTGAAATATAAGCAACATTTAAACTTAATAATCTAAAATGCGTGCATTCTCACTTAACCCCTAATTAGACGGAACTAGTACGTCGGGCAAAAAATCCAAACAAGGAACCCCCCATATATATACGATATGTTCCTGAATAATTAAGACTAAGTGCTGAACGACCCATTCTAACTTTAAATATAAATGTGACCAAGCAACACATATAATCAAATCTATCAACGCATATAAGCACGTTTAAATATCAACACCTTACCTGTTCACACAGGTGTGGGTAGTTAAGATGAACATCCTCCTCACGCTCCCAAGAAATCTCTTCGGCTCCTTGCCGGTTCCACTGAATTTTCACTAATGGAATAACTTTGTTTTTAAGCTTTTTATTCTCCGTAGCAAGAATGCATACCGAAATCTCTACGGTAGTCAAATCATCCTGAATCTCAACCTCTGGTGAATCAATCGACCACTGGTGCTCTTCGTCACGCAAATACTTCTTGAGCATCAAAATATGAAATACATTGTGTATACTCGACATCGATATCGAAAGATCTAATCTATAAGAAACAGCTCCAATACGCTCAATAATCCTAAAGGGACCCACATATCTCGGGGCAAGCTTCCCTCGTCTACTAAATCGCTGGACGCCCTTCATCGGTGATACTTTCAACATAACTAAGTCTCCGACCTGAAACTCTAAGGGTCGTCTCTGCTGGTCTGCATAACTCTTTTGCCTACTTTGTGTAGCAAGAATGCGTTCTCAAATCAATGCCACCTTTTCCGTTGTTTGCCTAACTAGCTCCGAGCCAAGTAATAGACTATCCTCTGGTTCTGCCCAACATATAGGCGATCTGCAAGACCTCCCGTATAAAGCTCCATACGGTGCCATCCCAATGGTAGCTTGATAACTATTATTATATGCAAATTCAATTAATAGGATGTGGTCCTCGCAGCTATCCTAAAAATCTATGACACATGCTCTCAGCATATCCTCCAACACCTGATTCACCCTCTCGGTCTGACCATCTGTTTGGGGGGTGGAAAACACTACTGAATGATAACTGGCTGCAAAAAGCATCCTGAAAGCTCCTCGAGAAATAGGATTTGAAGACTGATCCCCAATCTGATATAATCGTCTCCGGAACTCCATGCAATCTGACAATCTCTCGAATAAAATTCCTCGCATATGTGTCCGCCGTATAAGTCGTTCTCACGGGTAAGAAATGCGCCAACTTTGTCAATCTGTCCACTATAACCCAGATAGAATCATTTCATCTCTTTGATTTAGGCAGCCCTACTATGAAATCCATAGAAATATCTGCCCACTTCTACTCGAGAATGGGTAAAGGTTGTAGGGTTCCTACATGTCTCTAGTGTTCTGTCTTGACTTGTTGGCAGGTAAGACACTTAGCCACGTAGTCTGAAATCTCTCTGCGCATACCACTCCACCAAAAATATCTCTTCAGGTCCTTATACATTTTCATCGTGCCCGGGTGCACTGTATATCTACTACGATGTGCCTCGTCAAAAAGTTCCCTCTTCAGTTGTAGATTATTCAGTATGACAATCCTACCCTTCATCTGAATGCCTCCATCTACTCCAATAGTCCAATCATTATTGGGCTGCTTGGAAACCTCCCCCTTACGGGTTTGAATCCAAGAATCCTCTAACTGAGCTCCGACTACTCTATCTCTCTAATGCGACAGTACTGATAAAGCTCCTAAGAAAACACAGCTCCCGTCAATCTCTGGCCTGAAATCATAATGGATAAGGGTATAAAGATCCCAATATAATGAACACCTCAAAGCCGCTAGCCCATGACGACGCTTCCTGCTCAACGCGTCTGCTACTATGTTCGCCTTTCCCGGATGGTACTGTAAAGCAAACTCGTAATCTTTTATAAACTCTATCCACCTCTGTTGTCTCTGATTAAGTTCCTTCTGTAAAAAGAGGTACTTTAAACTCTGGTGATCTGTGAATAACTTAAACTGTACTCCTCACAAATAATGCATCCACGCCTTCAATGCAAAGTCCACTGCTACTAGCTCCAAATCATGCGTGGGATAATTCTGCTCATGAGTCCTCAACTGTCTTGAGATATAGGCTATAACTCTCTGGGTCTGCATCAATACTCCTCTTAGACCCGATAAGAATGCATCAGTGTAGACAACAAAAGTCTTATCACTGCTGGGAACGATCAATACTAGTGCTGAAGTCAACTTAATCTTCAATGTCTCAAATGCCTTCTGGAAATCTATGCTCTAAATGAACTGTACACCCTTTTTAGTAAGGTGTGTAAGTGGCGTGGCAATCTTCGAGAAATCTTGAATGAATTTTCTGTAATAACCTGCCAGACCTAAGAAGCTATGAATCTCTACAACCGTCTTCGGTGGTTCCCAATCAAGTACGGCCTCTAATTTAGCCGGATCTACTACAATGCCCTCTTGGCTAATGACATGGCCCAAAAATCTGACCTCCGATAATCAGAATTCACATTTGCTGAATTTTGCATACTGCTGATGTTCCCGCAAAGTTTGCAATATCAACCTCAAATGCTGCTCATACTCTACCTCCGATCTCGAATACATAATAATATCGTTGATGAAAACTATCACGAACTAGTCCAAGTATAGACGGAAAACCCGACTCATCAAATCCATAAATACGGCGGGTGCATTGATCAGCCCAAATGGCATAACAAGAAACTCGAAAGACCCATATCAAGTTAAGAAGGCGGTCTTGGGAATATCAATCTCCCAAACCTGTAACTAATGATAACCAGAATGAAGATCTATCTTCGAAAAATACTGAGCTCCCTGCAACTGGTCGAACAAGTCATCGATCCTCAGTAATGGGTACCTGTTTCAGATAGTGACCTTGTTCAACTCGCGATAATTAATGCATAATCGCATACTCCAGTCCTTCTTCTTCACAAAGAGGACCGGTGCTCCCTACGGAGAGTGACTTCGTCAAATGAAACTCTTAGACAATAACTCATCTAGCTAGATTTGTAGCCTCGTCATCTCAGTAGGCGCCATACAGTAAGAAGCTCGGGAAATCGGCGTGGCGCCTGGCTGAACTCTATACAAAACTCGACCTCTCTCACTAGAGGTAATCCCGGTATGTCCTGGAAGACATCCTGGTACTCTGAGACTACTCGTATCTCACTCAAATCTATGCACTAATCCCATAATGTCACCTCCTTAACGTATGCGAGATATGACTCCGCAAACAGGTTACCTCTGGAGGTCGCTACCACTAACTCCAATCCATCATAGGCTCGCAAACTGACTATCTTCGTAAAACAGTCCATACTCACATGGTAGGAAGATAACCAATCCATACCAAGGATGACATCAAACTCGGACATATGCAACATGATTAAGTCTATAACGAACTCGGACTCGTCCAAACTAACAATACATCTCCTACAAACACTCTCTAAAAAAGACGTCTCTCCTAAAGGAATGGATACCGATAGAGGAAAATCTAATGGCTATGCCACAAGCTAAAGTCTAACCGCAAAATTGTAGGAGATAAAAGAGTACGAAGCACCAGAATAAAAAAAATACGTGCTGGAAAGGAATTCACAAGGAATGTACCTTCCACCACAGCCCCGCTCGTGCCGTGATCGCGAGGAACAACCACATACACTCTACTCGTCTGCTGTACTGCATCGCCTGGAACATATGGGACTATCTATCCCTGCTGGGTCTCCTGAATCGCTCGAACCTATCCCTCAATCCTCGGGACTGTTGGAGGTGCCTTTATCCCAACTGCTGACCCTGACCGCATCCCTGAATGCGGTTCTGATGATGCTGCTGCTACTGATTCCTACCCTACTGGCCTGCTATGGGTGCGCTGCGGCACTCTGCTGCTTTATGTCCGAACTTGTTATTGTTGAAACAAGCTCTATAAAATCGGTGCTGTTGCTGTGCCCTCTGATCCTACTGATGGCCTTTCTTATGGGGGGCACTACTGCTGTGGACCCTTACCCTGTTGCTGGGGTCCTTCTGAGCCTGGAAAATGTCTCTTACCTTTACCTTTATCCCCAGACTTCCCTTACTTAACATTTCCATCTTTGCCTTTCATGAATATAGTTGTGTCTGTCTCCTGAGCTATGGCAGCATCTGCTACATCCCACACTGAAGTAAGGGTTATCAGAGAAGTACACAAATGTCTCCCACGAGGCTGTCAACCTCTGCTCAGGAGTAAAATGAAGCTGATACCATCCTCCTGTGTCACCCTTGAGACTGAAAGTTGCTAACATTTGCTTTTGCACAGTATTCACATTAAGCATGTCCAGAATGTTGCTTACATCCTCCTTCCATTTGTGTGCTGCAATGGAGTCTGTCGAACCATGAAACTCTAGAGCCTTCAACTTCTGGTACCTCTGTACCAAACGAAGCCAAGCCTCCAGCTCAGCCACTCCATCATCGACTGGAGGTAGTAGTGTGACTACCGGTGTTCCCTCTGGCATCTCCTCCTGAATGGGAGTTTCCTGTCGAACCTGATCTGCTAACTGCTCCTTAATAGCTGTCAGTCGAGCTGCTAATTGTGCGATGAGATCTACCATGTACTACGGAGCCTGCTACGGCTCAAGCTCTCTACCAACTTGCTCAGCTCTCTGGGACGAGTACCTCGACGTCCACGACTTCTTCCTGACATCTATAATATAGAAGTAGAGTTTATTACGCAGTAAATAGGATCTTAAGAAAAAAAAGATATAACATATACCAATAAGTAAATCGTATCACATATTAGTCATAGCATGCCTTATTATTCAATGCAAATAGTTCATAAAAAATATTTTGTAATTTTCCGCGTACATATATAATACGTCCTCACTCATACTAGGAATGTCTAGCAGACTGTATACATGATTCCTAAGAAACTCTATCCTAACTCCACAATATGACATAGGGATAATCCTAAGGATATTAGAACTAGAGCTCTGATACCAACTGTGATACCCCAGGGTTCACACAAGGCTGCAGTCCAAGGTAAAACCTGGATTGTCAAACCTGCCAAGCACCAAATACCATGCTACGACATGTTTTACCATCACAGTCACTATCTCTCTAGTGGATCAACACATAAGTGAAGGTACTAAACATGAAAATAATGGAAGTAGAGCAAAACCAGATATACACAGAAGAAGTATGAAAATAATCATCAGTGAGCCCAACAAAATAAGATAGAGATATCTCTGAGTCTGAAATAAACCTCAAGGAGCCCAACAAAATAAGATAGAGATATCTCTGAGTCTGAAATAAACCTCAAGTACAAAGAGTCAAATAAGGTACCACTAATAGAGATATCTCTGAGTCTGAAATAAACCTCAAGTACAAAGAGTCAAATAAGGTACCACTATGGCTCTTAATCTCTACAAAATGAAATACAAGTCTAGAATCTGACATAAACTACTAATTGTGGAGTTCTGAAATAACTACTAAATAATAAATAACTTGATGGAATCTATAAAAAATTCTCATTAACCTGCGACTCTCCGTGCACCGGACTCGCTACCTAAAAGAGGGGGAAACAACGAGCGTCAAAGCACTATAGCAAGATCATCTCCACCTCTCCCCAGGGGAAGGGGTAGGAGAATATAAAAAAAAATAGAGTTAATACATATACATATGAAATCGTTCATAAAATTCTAACTGGAAATTAATACTTAGGGAATCACAACACGAGAGTTAGTACGTCGAGCGAAATAATACAAACAAGAAAGACCTCGTGTATATATCATATCTCAAATTGTGACTCCCTAAATTCCAAGTCTGAACCCTATGAATGAAAACAATAAACCAAAAGGAAAACACTCCAAACCTCAATCAAATATTTGTCTCAATTTATACTCGAAAAGACAACTCTAACATAAGAGGGGTCTCATCCAAAACAAATATCAACTATGAGCAATATCATCTGAGCCACGATCCCAAAGAAAATACCCTACTCACAGGAATCCAATATGAAATCAAAATACGACAAATAAAACTTACATGTGTGCATCTCCATATGCAATAGAGATACTTTTATAATATTCTTACTCATTCGCTCTGCGGCAATAGGTTTTATCTTCCTATCCTGTAATACAATAAAATGACGATACTTTTGTGATATTCTCACTCTATCGCCCTGCGAAAATATATTTTATCTCCCTATTCCGGAATACAATGCAATATGCTATGCTCCTTATGTTCATCAACTAGAACTAGGGAAAAAATACATTAACACAACATATTTTAACCATTCGTGCATGTATCTCGATGTGCATGTCTATATCTGTTGTTTACTAACATCTCAGGTGTTAAACAACTCATAAACATTTTATCATGATAGTACAAGGTTGAGAGGCTCGCTTGACAACTCAAACAGTCAAAACAAACATGCACAGGGCCACTTATAGATTGGCGGTCAAATGCGATTATGCAGCGGTCGACCACGACTGATTCCTGGGCTTACCCAAGTCTCGAACCTGCACGCGGTCGACCGCCGCTAGGGCGCGGTCGACCGTGGGCTAAAATTACAAGTTCTTAGGCTGGTTTTGTGTGTCGTGTTTAGGTGATTCAAACATGATTAAAACAACATGAAACTTGCAAGAAAATATGTCTACAGTAGATAAAAACTTCTGGGAACAAATCCAACATATATAGCATGATTATTTGCATAAAATTCATATCAAAAATCCAAATTCTTGCACATGAACTTGAAATAAAGCACAAATCATCTTTCATCAGATTTAAACCACTTTTAAATCATTTTTAGATCTTAATTACTTTTGTAAAATCATTCTCAAACTTTTTAACATGGAAAGACCTAGTCTTTATACATATAATACAAAGAATTGACTTTTATATATAAACTAGTCAATTTGGCTCTATAAAATATGTTAAAAACTCTTTTAAAACATTTTAAAAACTAGGAGGGGGTTTAGCAGAGATGAACTCACCTAGGGTTTGTAGAAAAGCGTTTAAGAAGCCAAGTGAAAGAAGATCTACAAGCCAAACGCCAAAAATCCCGCGAAAAATCCACTTGAAAGCCTCCAAACTTCTCCAAGAATCATTTCACGGTCGACCGCGACGGTCGACCGGACTGGAATTTTCTAGTTTTTCATGTTTTTGGCCGTTGTGCATGTTTCGACTTTTTTCTTTCTCATATATGAACTCGTTCATACTCAAAATACATGGTATCATACTCATAGACCATTTAACTATATTTATCAAAATAAATATTCATAAATCATAATTAATCTTATATTAATTATATTAACATGAATTTTTTTGGGGAATTTACAATCAATGCTTTAAATTCATTGATGAGTAAAGGGTGGTCAAAACAATTTATGCCAAGAAACGTCCCTTTAAACAAGTGGAAAATTACATTACTGATTCCCTCTTTTTCGATGATAAGCACACAATGAAATTAATCAACTTGGATGATCTTTATATGGACCAGTCCGCTGAAAATTAGGGCAACTTAGTTTTCAACGATAACATAGAATTTATTTATGACTATTCTTTTAGCTCTGAGTATAAAAACTCAGAGGCCAATGCTCTATTTTCTATGTTATTTAGAACCATTTTTATACATGCCCATACTAGAGTTCTCTTCAACTCATCAACAGCTGGGAAGTTTAGAAGACACCATCTTCGTCATTCTAACCGAGGAAAGCACTCAAGAGACTATCATCTTTAGAAAAATACAATCATGACCGCATCTACTAGTCTTAGATGATGAATTCAAAGAAATGACCAAATGCTCTCATTATATTAAGTAATCTCTCACATAATGGAGAGAATGAGTTATAATTTCACTCTAAAATAAAGGTTAAATTTTAACTAGCGTCAATGAGTTCCATTAATACCCTTCATACAAAAAGGAGAAAGTATCAATTCGTTTAATTGAACTAGACATGGGATTGGATACGCCTCCCTAGAGGCCGTTATGTGGACTGAACCAAGATTAAAAAACCTACCAAGCCCTTCTTTGGACACCTCCAATTCAGACGCTGATGTGAACGTCATCAACCCATTCAAAGACTTCACGGTCAATATGACTTTATATAGACAAACTAAAGATCTTAACATTCTTAATGAACTAGAATTATTTGATGACCTAGAAAATGATCCTCAAGCAAAATACCTTGAGGGCCAGTGGGAATCATGCTTTGAGCCACATAAGTCACTCACCAAAGATAAGTAGTCCAGACAACATAGTTTATGGAACCAATGCCAAATCTATCTTAATCATTGAGATCTTACCTATCTGAGATTGAAGAACTTATTTATCTTATCAAAAATATATTAATGTCTTCGCTTAGAGCAACGAAGGCATGTCTGGGCTAGATCTAATTGTGGACATGCATCATCTCAATATTGATCTTAGCGTCTAACCAGTCAAACAACAATGATGTTTCTATCATAAACTGATAGAGCAGTTTGAGGAAGAAATTTGTAAACTCATTGAGTGATGCTTCATCTGTGAAGAACAACACCAAACCTGGGTGGTTAACATTATTGTTGTGATAAAAAAATACGAGAAGATTTGAATTTACACTAGCTTTAGAGATATCAATTTGGCTTGCCTAAAAGATGAATCCCCCCTCCTCGTCATGGATATTATGATTGAAAATACATATCGATTTGAGTGGATGTCATTCATGGATGGCTTCTCCGAATATAATAAAATCGAGATGTATCCAGAAGATGATAAACATATATTATTCTAAACATCATTTAGGGTATACTTTTATACAATGATGTCCTTTAGCTTAAAGAATTGTAGAGCTATCTACTAACAAGCAATGAATATATTTTTTTTATGACCACTTACGTAAAATGATCGAATGCTAAATTGAAGACCTCACAATCAAAAGCCATGGTAAAGAGGATCACCTCAATGATTTAAGAATGGTATTAGAAATTTTGCATAAGTATTAACTTAAGATGATCCTAACCAAGTCCTTTCTAGGGGTATATTAGGTAAATTTCTAATGTGTACATGTTCAAATGTATACACATTAACCTAGAAAAAGGTAAAGAAATCTAGGAGATGCTGCAACTAACAAATCTCAAAGAATGTAGAGGTTTATAAGAGTCTCGACTATATACACAGATTCAAAGCTAATCTATCCAGAAATGTCAACCATTCTAAAGGTTGATAAAGAAGGGTGTTTCATTTGTATGGGTCAATGGTTGTTATAAATTCTTGGACTAGATTAAAGAGTATCTCTTGAAGCCATTTGTTCTAGCCTCTCCAGTATTAGGCAAGCCATTGTTGATCTATGCCAAATCCATGGACCACTCTCTTGAGCACCACTTACTTAGAAGAATGACGAAGGTCATAACAATGCTATCTATTATTTAAGCTAAACCATAATCAGTGCTAAGCATCCCTAAAACTCAAATGAAAATGAGTGCCTAGCTTTCATCTTTGCCGTTTAAAAACTGCGACACTATTTGATAGGTAAACCATCCATCTCATTTCAAGAGTTAACCCTTTGCAGGTACTCATGGCAAAGCTAAGATTTCTGAATTCTAGTCTTGCAAAATGGATGATATTGCTTTCTCGGTAATTGAAGGACTAGCAATCACAAACCTCCTTGTGGATCATCTTGTCGCTGAGTCTTCTAAGCTCCACAAGGACATTTTAGGGAAGGTTTTTGAATTGAATGTCACTTTAGACCAACAAGTGTGGCAACTTTATTTTGATGGCGCATAGCTACAGATCCATGGAGGAGGTTTCGTTACACATGTGGCGCTAGTGCTCATCACTCCTAGGGTCATGTTCTTCTCTAAGCTTATTCATTGATTGAGATACGTCCTAAGAATGTGGCTGAGAATGATGCCCTCATAATTGACCTACAAGTTGCCCATCACATGGGTCTAAAGTATCTTGAAGCTTATAAATACTCCAAACTAATCATCAACTAGATTCAAGGGAAATACGAGGTCCCACGCAATGATCTTTTACCCTATCATGAAGTGGCATTGAAGCTTGCTCATTCTTTCAAAGGATTCTACATTAATTATGTAGCTCACCTCAAGAATACATATGCCGACGCTTTAGCATCACTCACGACTACTTTAGCCTTGACATCTAAGTCTACCAACCATATTATGGTAAGTAACCATCACTTATGTTGCTCAAAGTGCATTTTGGAAGCCAATGAGATCCATATTGCACCTCAAGGGTTTTGAACCTAATCACTAGTATTACTCAATCATCGACTATTCTTTACATAGTATACTGCCCGATGATCTAAAACAAGTGACCTTCGTTGAAATGAGAGTGTCCTGCTTCTTTTATGACTCCATCACACAGACATTGTACCTCCAGTTATTTGATAACATATTGCTTAGGTGCCTATCATCAAGTGAGCCTTAAGAAGCACTCAAAGAAGCCTATGATGGCATGTATAGAGCTCATCAACCTAGACCCAAACCACACGACTGACTCCATTACCTAGGCTATTATTGGCTAATGATGATTGCAAATAAAGTGGTCTATGCCAAGCGGTGTCGTACATGTCTATTCCATGCAGATTCTTTATACCAACCCTCAAAAGAATTACATCCGACCATCGCCTCATGGTCATTCGAGATGTGAGGAATGGATGTCATCGAGATAATTAGGCCATCGTCCATCAAAAGCTACCAATTCATCTTGGCCATCACTATTATTTCTTCAAATAGGCTGAAACTAGCCTACTCAAAAAAGTCAAAATATCCAACGTTGTTAAATTCCTGAAACATAATGTCATTTATCAATTTGGCATTCCCTAGAAGATTTTCCATGATATTAATCATCAAAATTCATCAGTTGACCATTCTTAAAATTTTGTAATAAGTTAGAATTTAAGATGTGACTTCTACATTATGCAACCTAGCTGCTAATGATCTGGCCAAAGCATTCAAAAAGACAATCATCAAACTTCTCAAAAAATTTTGAATCTTTCAACAAATAAGATTAGGATGAGAGACTCAGGTAATGTCTTTAGGACTATTGAACAATGGCAAGCACTCCTATGGGGCAACCCACTTTCTTTTGCAATGAAGCCATAGTACCCTTAGATCCATATTTGATCATTGTGAACCTCCCTAGCGAAAAAGATAACAACTAAAGAGCATCATAAAAAGCATCTTCATGAACTAGAAGTGCTAGATTAGTTGAGACTTAAGACTCAACAGTGGATCAAGATCTACCAGTCTCGAATATCAAGAGCTTTCAACAAAAATGTCAAGAAATGATCTTTAAAAGAAGGAGACTTGGTCTTGGTTGATCATCGACCATGGTCATGATACATAAGATTAAAGGCAAGTTTTAGCCCAATTGGGAAGGCTCAATTATAGTAGAAACAGTCTACTCAAAGAGAGCATATCACCTGATTCACCTAAATGGTGACATGTTAATGACACCAATTAACTAAAAATTTATTAAGGAATATTACCCTTGAATTTAGCTACTCCCATCTCCCCTTTGAGCTACTGGTCACGTTAAAGCTTCCACTGTGACTATGAAAATAATTTTTCAACCAAAGTCATTGATCAAGTTAGTTTGATCTTAATACAAATTCCCCAATGAGTCATCAAGTTAATATCACGTCACTGTTCGACTCCAAATATCATTAGCTACTGTCATATTAACATTACACCTTTGAAAAGTTTACACTCTCATAAGTTGACTAGTTAACATCACACATCTATTGATTTTCCCTTTGGAGATTGATTGGTTAACATTAACAATCTCTCTTCGAACTTGATTAGTTAACATTACACCTCTATTATGTCGTTTCTTTCTTTAATTGACCATTTAATATTACACCTTTGTCGATCTTTCTTTCCATAAGTGAACTTCACACTTTGAAAATGGTAGTTTGTCCTCTGCCTTGACATGTTAACATTACACTTCTATCAACTTTCTATGTTGTCATGTTAACACTGCACCTCTAAATAGTACATAATCAAACTTTAGACTCGACCGGTTAACACTATACCTTTGTCAGTCTACTCCGTCAACCTCTATTATAGCGAGATAATGTCTTGAAATAGATCTTATGATGAGTTGAATCTCACAACTTAGTCATTCCATCCGCCCTACTAGAGTCATTTATTATTCTGGATCTTGTCCAATATATTAATATTATACCTCTATCGTTCAATCTTAAAATTCTATCACAATTCAAACTAATTCTCTAACCAGAAATCAAACTCTTTAATGATCTGTCATAAAAAAGGGTGAACTAAGCTATTATAAAAAATTTATTTCAGAATTTTAAAATTTTAGCAAAGAGATGGGCAAAATTAGTGGTGATGTAAAAAATCGATTTTCTCTATCAGTTTAGCTATTCCAACATCCCGTACTTCTGTTGCCTTCTTCAAAGCTTTCTGCCTTAAAGCCTCACGATCCACTTGAATTGCTTGAGCCTTGGCTACATGCATTCGAGTTCTATCCTCAACTGCTTCACTCTTTGAAACTTGTCATCAACTAACTCCCCGAACTTGGCCTCCAGCTCCTACTTTCGCTTCTGAGCCTTCTCTAACCTAGCTTGTGCTTCAGCTATGGTGTCTTTAACTTCATCAATAATGATAGGTCTGACAATCCACTTATCAATCCTCTTCAATAGGATGATAGGTCATCAAAATTGTTCAAATCACAATCTTTCCCAGCAGAGTCACCATCTTTTGTTTGTGAAAAATTTGTGAAATAAAAATGAAAGAACTATGTTTGATTTTATTCTCTCTAACTGCTTAGTAAAAAAATGTTTACAACTCTCTCAATCTCAATAAAAATTTAGATTTCCTGATTACAAAAGCGAAGAGAATTGATCTGAATTCTCCCCTTTGTTTAAGTATGGGTTTTTCACGGTGGCGATGAGATGCCTCCCTCGAATGCTCGCATTAATTTTGCTTCTTGTTGATGATCTGAACATCTTGTTTCACTAGAACGTGGTCTTTTCCTCACGATTTGACGTTATGGAGAACTTGTGTGGTATGTTTTAAAGAACTCTTGATGAGTTGATAACTCTGAACGAGTTTGAAACTCTATGAAAGAGTTGATTTAATAAAAATTGGTTTGTAAGCTAAGGATGAAGAAAGCTCATGTTTTTTATCTCTAAAGCTCATGTTTTTTGGCCAAAACCCCCTGGACCCGAACTCAGTTAAGTTTACTTCTATTTATAGGCGATTAAAGGGGTGCAACCGCCCCCTTAATTCGCTCCTAAGTGGGGCTGAATAGGGTGTAACCTCCCCCTTAAATTGCTCCCCAAATCATGGGAAAAACGGTTTTGAAACCGTTCAGTTCATACTTTGAACAAGTCAAATGCCAGTCTGGGCGTTCTGGGTCCAAACTCTGTATTTTAGAGTTGAAACACAGAGTTAGGCCTGTTTTTGACTAAAAACATCGTGTTCGGATAGCGTTGTAAACCTGAAACGCAGAGTTGAGACGTAGAGATGAACTTCGCGTTTTGAGTCCATGAACTCTGCATTTTTAATTGGAGCGTTAGGGATGACATCTGCATTTTGACTTTGAAACGCGGGCATAACCTCTGCGTTTTGATGTTGTAACACAGGGATGACCTCTACGTTTTGATGGTGTAATGTTGGGATGACCTCTACATTTTGAGGTTGTAACACAGGGAGGACCTCTACGTTTTGAGGTTGTAACGCACGGAGGGCCTTTGTGTTTTGAGTCTGAGATGCAGAGGTGAGCTCTGCGTCTTGATTTGAAGAGACCGTCAATTTGTAGTCTCTTTTGCTATAGCGTTGCAAAGATCATCATCTTTAATATTCGTCTTAGCTCATGGAAGATATGAAAGTCGTCAAATTGTAACTTTCATCGTTGGTGTTTGATGGGGATTAGCTATCTACAGTTATTTTTAGACAACCTACAATAGCATGTTGGATAGATACTACTAATATTTGCGCACCCATCATCCAAGGCCTCAAGGAAGAAAGTCAACTACCATGCACTCTGATTGTGCCCTTTGATCTCTTATTGATCGATCTTCTCAAGAATATAGAACTTCTCTGAAAGTCGCCTAAACTCTAAATCTACAATAGCAGTATCATGAACTTCTTAAATATATTGTAGATCAATTGTAGCTCTTCTTGTTCTATCATCTGATGATAAGGTTCTGCACGCTTCTCTCTGACTGCTAGCACAAGAGTGTTAGGGTGACTTCACAATAAGCATTTGAATCAAGTAGCTAGACTCTTATCATCAGTGAGAGCCTTCTAAATGCTCTGATCAATAACTTCCTCAAACTCTTGACCATCATTTGAATATCTAATTTAGTGTAGTCATCAAAATCTGGAGACAAATAAACTTTAACCAATTTATGCCTTAACAAACTAGCTTTAGTCAAAATGTCCAAAGCATTAGTTGTGCTAGTCTGATCAATCAAAGTCATTAAAGGTTAGCCCTTAGCTAGTAGCAAGAAGTGAACAAGGATAGCTAAAATATACAATACTGTAGACTCAGCAGTTGAAAAAAAGGTTTGAGCTGATATGAGAAAAGGCCTGGAAAGTCGTACGATCATTGTTGATGTCGTGTCAGCAATCACGGGCTCACCCCTTGCGACATTAGTTCTAGATTCAACTTCAATTGGTATCTCAACCCTAGCTCTTGTATCTACTTGCAGCATAGGTCTACCCTCAATTTTAGCCTCAACTTCCTTGCACATTGTTTGGATGGAGGTTAATAGATAGAAGTTAAAGTAAAATTTTAATTTCACCTTGTTTAGGAGTTCTTTTGAGGCATTAGAGGATGGAATACAAGCTTAAATTTCCTTCCATTTTTATCCCCTCCAATTTGGGAATAGAGGATGAAATAGGAACCAATGTAAAATTTTATAATGTGATAAGACAATTTTACCCTTATGATATTAAAATAATGGCTAAGATATACTCTCATCCAATATGTAAGGGTATTTATGTAACTTTATATATATTCATTCATTAAAATTGATGGCTAAGATATACTCTCATCCAATATGTAAGGGTATTTATGTAACTTTATACATATTAAGTTCACTTTCCTCCTCTTTATTAGAACTTCCAAATAAGGTAAAACAAATTTACTTCTGCTCCCCTTACTAAACTCCCAAACAACATTTTATATTTTCACTTTCATTCCCTATCTTTTCTTTCTATTATTTAACTTTTCGTCTCTTCCCTTAGTAAACTCCCAAACAAAGCATTACACGACTCGGAAGTCATCATATCAACAAAGGTTCAATGGTTGGCATAGGCTCATAAGCCATGATCACTCCTGGCTCAATCTCAACACTGTAGAGAAAGGAAATAGATGAAATATTAGTCATCAAAGTAACGACATTCTTCTTAGTGCACGAGGTCTTGCCTGAAGCTTGGACTAACGTGCTCAAATCGTCTTCACGATCAAAATCACCGAGGTCCTTGATGTAAGTATTAGTGTCATAATTGACCATCTCCCCCATCTTCAGATATCAACCAATCTAATGGTATAGATGCATGTGAACAGAAAGAAAATAGATGAACTTAGAATTATGGTTCGTCAAAAAGAAATGGCCATATAAGATAAGACTTACATAAAGCAGCCGACTCTGTGACCAATGGTCCTTGTGTTGCAGCCTCAGGAGGTTCCTCCCTCATAGGCTATTCCAATCATAGCTGTTTGGATAGAGTTTGAGAGTGTTGGGGTTGTTGTGTCCTCTTTCAATGGATATCTCTATCTACTTCATCACCCTGAGGTGATGGCTCCCTTATACATACGTTGGTTAGTCTAGGCAGAGGCGATTGCTCGACAGGCACATATGACTTATCCTCGTCATCCATATATTCTCCTCATTGCACATCTTTGAGGAATTCACTGAGCCCCAGTGCTCTACTCTTAGATATTTTCTTAGCAAGCTCCTTGAACCACTTGATAATCCACTTCATACCCATCTTTCTAATCTTGAAGTGTGCATTGATGACATTTACACCATTTACAAAATCGTAAAGTCGTATAACTATTAGGAGTTTTTTGTTGCAGAGTAAACCTTGAACCAGTGCTTCCGGCAATAAAATAATACCAAGTGCAGGCTCCATCCACTAAACTCCTCGAATACAACAATCTGGTGTTTGGATTGTCTATGTAAAGCTGATTGTACCAAAACTGATAAGTAAAGTGGCGGGGAAAATAGGGCTCAATATAGCATTCATACCTATGTTAGACCCTAGAGGGGGGGTGATTAGGGTCTTATGCTAATCTAATCCTAATTAAATGCTAATTAAAATTATATTAATTAATTTGATCTTGTAAGATATGAATATGAACAATAAAGATGAATAAGAGTACGCTAAGCAAAACACAAACACACAATATGTTTACGAGGTTCGGTCACCACCACCTACGTCCCCGCTCCTCACCTCGAGGAGATATCCACTATCACTATCAGGTTTTCTACGTTCACCCGAACAACGTTTACACCTCACAATACAATCACTATGCAATCACACTTTACACACTAAGTGTAGGAACCTACACCGTGTCCTCCTCCTCAAGTGCTCGATTACAACCTCTTCCTAGGTTCGTCAATCGATGCCACTCCTATTGGATTTGACCCCGTGTCTCGCCTCACACTTCTCTCAGTGTACAAGTGTATTACAAGTGATTCTCACAAATAACAAGTTAAATACAATGATTTGTTCTCAATTAACAAGTGAGAACACAATAAAGCTCACACTCACTAAATCACACCCCACAACCCACACTATATGGTATGAGAATATTAGGCTCAATAAGTGTGTGTGATAACAGTGAATCAAACTCAATAGATATAGCTAAAAGAAGTGAAAATGAAATAATAAGCTATAAAAGAGTTTAGAAGACTTCTCAAACAAGAAGAACAGTAGAGATGATTCCAATAGGATTGAATGCCACTTCTTGTTGTAGAAAAAACTCCTCTTGAAAAACTGATTGATGAAATCAACTATTAAACAGCTCTTAAACACACTTAATATTTTGTAAACCACCAAACTTGGATTTCTTAGTTGTAGAGAGGAAGAACAGCAATGGGATATATATAGCATCTCAATACAACAGTAAAAAATAGGTAAAAGACCAAAAACCCAGTTTGAAAACGAAAAACTAGCCATTACACAGGTTCTGACACCACGGCGGTCGACCGGTCCGGTCGACCGCTAAGTTCAAAAACTCAGGTAATGAGGGTTTAGAGCTGGCGGTCGACCGACGGAATATTCGGTCGACCGGAAATTCTCTCGGTCGATCGGTGCGGTCGACCGTGAGTATGAACTCAACAAACCACTGTCGGTCGACCGGATCGGTCGACCGAAAACTGATATAGGCAAACTGACAGGTTTTGGGGCAGTTTTGAAAATTCGTTAAAAATATCAAATCACATCCAAAAATAGTGAAACTTTGGGGAAAGTTTCTAAATGATAAAATAAACATGTTTAAAAAGGAATTTTTGAAAAATCAATTTTCGTTTATGAAAACTACCTGTTTTTGAAAAATGCTTAGAAAACCTGTTTTATTATGAAAGTGAAAGTTGATATAGAACTTGTAAATATGCATATATATATATATTGTGCATATATATATATTGTGCATATATTATATGTATATAATGAAGAACGAAAGAGCTGTAAACATGAGATAAAAGTTATTGTAACAACGTTTGATGAAAAATCATTTATATAATAGAAAACGTCAAAAAACGTGTTAAGTGTACATATATTGAGCTTAGATATAATCGTACAATATATGTAAGTAAACTAAACATATACCTAGGTACATCCACGCAAATGAACTTGAATCTTTAACACTTGATTGAAGTGTGTTGAAATACCTGAAAAGAGAGCATAAACACAAAACACTAGAAAACTTATTAGTAATAAATTGTTTGCCAAATCATCATCAAAATTATAGGGTCAACAACCTACTCTAGAAGACGAGAAGTGTAAATCTAATGTTGACCAACCACCTGGAGCAACCACTCGTCGAGTAGTGAATCCTTCAATGCTAGGACTATCCTCAAATACATCGCCAATACTAGTGAATTTGAGAAAGCATAGTAGAGTCAGTATTGATCCTTATTATGAACCATCCGAAGAATCCTTACAACATGCTTCACTCTCCACTTAGAAGTCTCGTATTATTGTAGTAGTGAGAGTCCTTCTTCACATCTAGTGGCAGCCATCATAAGTGACGAGCAGTGAATTGTATACCACGTCATCAGGTAGGTGTATGCCACTTCTACCCTTAGGTTGGGCACTTGATCATTTGACTGATCTTTTTCCTATTCTAAATGCTCTCCTATCAAAGCTCTTAACCAATTGTGAAGGTAGTTGATCATAGCTAGGAGAAAAGCAAGGCTAAACCCATAGGCTAATAGCACTGTCGGATACAAAACTTTGATGGAGATCACATATTTCGACCAAGACAACATTATGCATCCCTTCAGCCAAATAGAAGTAAGCCACCAAGTAGAACTTGTTTAGAAATAGGCTCTATAGCTTGATGGTGTAAGCTCTTGAATGTGTCACCCACACTAAAACCTCATTCATATGATTCGACATTTGAATTACTGGACCATGCTTAAACATCCTTCATTCCACTTCATCGTTGGAACTCACTCGAAGAGCTTCAATGTCCTCCTTCTTTTCCAAGCTCTTAAAAAAATAGTTAGCCCAGAGCTTGCGACCAACGTGTGGACAGTGAGTAGCATGGGGATTGTCTAGTGGTAGATACAATAGTAGCACACCAGTTCACTCAAATTTTCATAGATAAAAGCACTTCTCATCCTTAGTTCATAATAATTGGGAAAGAACTCTATATATGATTACTCCCCCATCGGCAATAGAGACATCTCAACCATCTCATGCAAAGCAACTCTGACTCTCCTACTAGAGTGAAGAAAGTGTTGGCGTGCATGTCGTATAGCTCCAAAAAAACTATAAAATGCAATAGGCAAATATCGACACCGTATTGAGAAGCTCCTATGATACAATAGAGCCCCAACATTCTCAATCTCTCCTCTAAAGTCTGAAGGAGGAGTTTTGTTATCCTTGCCCACCACTTCGATGCTGGAGACTTTATCCAACCTAGGAATCTAGGCTCGTCCTCCGGATACTAGCCCTTAATTTTAACAAACTTGTTACTAAAAATATTAGTGACCACTAGTGTCTCATTTACCAGATTACTTTCGTAGATAAGTTAGGATAAAGGCCTATAATGTTACATCTATATACTCCATCCTTGAAAAACCACCCTCTCACTTAATCTGCCCCACCCTCATGCTACTTTTTATCACAGGTGATTAGGAAATTCATCACTTGAGGGACCGTTGTATGCTGTATGTATAAAAAAGACACTTGACGCTCTATTTTTAGCAAATAGAAACATCCCTCACCAACAGCATGACACCACCTCTCCTTCCTGAGACTGAATAACTGGTTGCTTGCGTCACTAAAATGGTAAGACATTTTCCTGGACTTATCTTCCTTAGAGATAAAGAATTTGGCATCGGTGATAATCTTTCAAAATGTAGAAGAACTACCACACCTAATGTTGCCTGCGCAGATCCGGTTACTTCCTTCCAAAAACAAAGGAATGCTGCCCCTAAAGATGTAGGACAATTCTGGGTCTAGTGTCCCATGTGGCCAAAGTAGTTCAAACAGTTTATAGGCGTATCCATCAGAGGAACTGCACAAGAAAAGAAAAAGATTTAGATCAAGAATCCAAAATCAATTAAGTCAATTTCAAAGTTGACTAAGTAATCAATTTGATCAGTCAACTAAGTCAATTTCAAAATTAGAATTCAATCAAATGTTGAATTTTATCCAATAGTTGAAAGCTAACTAAAGCTCATATTTAACTAAGCGAGGGATTCTCTCATAATGAAGGTCAAACAATATGGAACCAAAATTGAATAATTATCAAAATCACCTAGTTGAGAAGTCATCTTAAGCGAGAGTCACCTCAAGATAAAGACAAGTACAACTAAGTGTTGGGATTAGTCCTTGGCAAGGTTCGCAGGAGCTAACCCTAGTGAAGTTTGCACTAGCGAACTTCAAACCCATGGCAAAGTTTGCCCAGGAACCCAAAAATCTAAATAGCAAATTTCTCTTGAATGGTGAACTTCGCTAAAAAGTCCAACAGGCTAAAATAATGAACTTCATCTGAAGTGTAAAGTTCACTTATAGGGGAAGAGATAAGATTATCCTATTTATAGTTATTAGCAAATATCGCCCAAGAGTAAGCGTTGCCACAAATCTCACCTAAGAGTGATACTCACCACAAATCTCACTCAGGAGCAATCCTTTCTCCAAATTAAAGAACAAATTTTAAATTTTAAAATAGTTTCAAAGACCCTCACCAACTGCCTAGTGAACCTTGCCTAGCTTTTAATATTTAGGGACCCTCGCTAACCACCAAGTGACCCTTGTCCAACTCTCAAAATTGAGTGAACTTCACCAAATTCATGGCAAACATCACTTGGTGAATCTCATTTGACGATCCTCGCCTAATCATGAGTCCCGAACTTTGCCTTAGTCCAAGACTAAGTGAACTTCTCTTCAAGCATGGATTGAACGACTTTCATAATTTCATAAAAATGTACAAGGCGGAGGCAGAATACCCAGAAACCAAGGTGAAAGGAGAAACAATGTTAAAGCAGATAACATTTTCCATTAATGATGAGCTCTCTAACAGATCACTTTTGAAGCAACAAAGGGAGCAAAGAACAAAAGTAAAACAAGAGAAAAGGCGGGCATGTCCAATACAAAAAGATGATCACTCACTCTCCAAATCTTCACTTGTGGAGATCTAATGATCCTTCTTAATGAGCCATCGAAGCCTCCGAATGGTCTATCCCAAAGTCATGTGCTCAAGATGCCACTAATTTTTCTTGTCGTTCACCTCATGCCATGCCTTCGATTGGTTCTTGATAACTTGCTTAAGGTTCAACTGCTTAGCCAATAGCACCTCCACTAGCTAACAGAGTACCTTGTTCTCCTCCACAGAATCACTAGTAGTCTGGACTAAGTCCTTCCTGAACATCTCAATCTCTGACTCCATACTATTGAGAGACACCGGGGATTAGCTTTGGATGAAGATATTAGAAGGTAAAAACTAGAAGGTTGAGGTATTTATAAGCTTCAGCGAGTTTTGTCCAAGATCACTCTTTACAAGGAAGGTGATTAGATTACTTAGACGTTAGAGAGTTAGCCTATTTATAGGCTTTTTAATGAATCACACCCAAGATTTGGGCCCCAATCTTGCACAAGAGTGATCCTTGACACAAATCAAGGCAAAAACTTTAAAATCTAAAATGGTCTTAGCGACCTTCGCTAACTACCTAGCGAACTGATACGGCATAATTATGTACCAAAATTGCAAGTGCACAATTGATCAAGTTATAGTATAAAAATTATCGATCCCACGAGGAAGGTGATTTTAAGAGATTATTAGAATTGGTTCTTATGTTTTGTGCGTGACAATTAGAAATAAAGAATAAGTGTGATTATGGAGAGAGATATGATGAGTGATTTTTGTGAATATATGCAAGAGATAATAAATTAAATTTTAGAGAAGAAAGAATCAAAGAATAAATAAAATCACAAGGCAAGAAAGAAGAATGAATAAAATCAAGAAATAAAACCAAGAATGAAAAGAAAATTTAAGAAAGTTAAGATGGAAACCAAGAATGAAAAGAAAATTTAAGAAAGTTAAGATGGAGGATTCAAAAGATGTAAGAAATCTAGAATGTAATCCACTAGCTAATTTTAATTACAAAATACAAACTATACTTTTTTTATCATAATTCAACTTAGATTTATTAAGCATAGACTATCAAACCATTTAAGGAAGGTATAACCTATCAAATTATCATCTAAGTTAAAATTACTATTCATGATAAGAACAACAATAAGATAATAATCCTAGAATTCATAAGCATAACCTATCAAACCATTTAAGATAAGTATAGATTATCAAATTCTTCTTCTACCGATTAGTTCTCTAGTTGATTATCCTAAACATGAACATTTTAAGTGAAAGAGAATAATTCATACAATATAAAGGAATTTAGACTAGTTTTATGCAATTCTAAGATTCCTACAAGAATTAATTTCTCATCTTAAAAAATAAAAACAAGAAGAAAAAGAACTAATTACAAAAATAAAAAGAAAACAAAATCTAAACTATGAACAAGAAATAAATCTAACTACAAAGAATAAAAATCTAAACTACAAAATAAATTGTAGAAATTAAATGTAAGAAAATAAATCTACTCTACAAATTAAAGTGCAAAAAGAAATAAAAAAAATAAATTTACACTACAAGCATGAATGTAAATCTAACTAATAAGCAATAATAAAGAAATTACAAAAAAGAAATAAAAAAGGAAAATAAAAGAAATGCAAACCTTCAAATTGCTCTTCATCTACATCCTCATCATTCAACAAAGAGGAGAAAAGAAAATTTAAAGAGGAGAAAAATTATTATTATTAATTACAACAAAAGTTATAATTTTTGGAAGGCCTTCTCAATTAAGAGTAGCTCTCCTCTCCAAATAGAGTTACAAAATTTTTCACACCCCTAACCCCTCACTCTCTACCCCTATTTATAGTAAACATCAGTGAATGAGAGCCATTAGATTGAAATCTTATCCAAAAACAACAAATTTCAGTCTTAGATTCGTAACTAACTACCTAGTGTATCGATACAAGCATCGATACGGGCATCGATGCAAGCATCGATACGGGCATCGATGTCTACCTTCTTCTAGTTGCTGTCCGCAGAACTCTTGTATTTGGCTTTTGGGCTTGTGTCTTGGGCTTTGGCTTGGACTTTTGGGCTTGGCATTTTCTCTTGATTTTCCATTGGACTTGATTCTTAAATATTTGAAAGAATTCCTTTGGCTTTATGAGCTTCATTTCTTCATTAAAACAAGGGCTTTTTGTTGAGAGATGAGAGTTTGGGCTCTTATTCTTCATTAACCTATAATTAAAGATAAAAGTAATTATTAGTGGTATATTTATTCATATAAAATAGATAATGAGGGTATAAAATTGTAATAAAATATGATTATCACGAACCTTGCTCAATGCGCAGAATTGGGCAAACTTTGCCAAATTCATGGTAAACTTCACTTGACATAAGTTATTCCCAAAACGTTGCCTTAATACAAGGGCAATTAAACCTCGTTCCAAACACAAAATCGAGTGAACGCTTTACGAAGAGGGCATGCAAACACAACTAATCATACAACACAAGATGAAGCTACGACAACGAAAGATATATTTAATGGTACACATTTAGCTTTTACCCAAAGTAGTTCAATTCTTGCCACAAGTCAAATGCAGGATCTCAAAAACATTAAGCAAGGGTCTTATAGATTGTTAAAATATACAAGCCCCTCCAACATAGAAGTGGATCCCTTAATTCATGAGAGGCTTGGACTAATGCTTTGTGTAGAAAGTACAATTCTTATATTCAAGCTTAACACATGCTCAAGAAGTGGATGCCTAAGGTCTTAACACTGAATCAGCCCATAAAACTTACCTAAGCTACAGTAAGTTCACTCAAGTCTCATGTGAACTTCACTGTGAGTCCAAACCCAAAACAATTTGAACCAAGCCCGTTTGAGGCTCTAAGCAAAGGTCGCTTGAGCGAACTTTACCCAAAACCTAATGGTCCATGTTAATCCTATCAAAGAATGTGGGCCACCCACATCCTTGTGAAGCTCTCCAAGTGAACTTTTCCCATGGTCGTTACTACATTACAGTAGCGAACTTCACCTGTGGCTATTATAAGAGTTATTCTCTGTTCGCGGTGAAAGTCGTAGTTTTCTTCATTGAATTCATTGTTCTCTCAAGTAACTATTTTCCGATTACAAAAGATCTGGTCTTTTTATAAGATCCGGTTACAACAAAATCAAAGAAAAAAATAAAAAATATTACAACCTTCCTTTTTCGAACGAATCACGAGCTCTTGTTTTGCGATCACTCGCTTTTGTGGGTTCTTCGCCTGCGCCGGGCTTAATCTGTGGACTACCGCGTGATCTAGATCCGGTCGGATCTACACGGTATAGCGGGTGTTATCTCACGAAGGAAATAACAGCCGGGGGGTACTATTTCACCAAGGAAATAATAGCCTTCTCGGGATCAAAGGCCAAGCTTTGATCCGGAGGATAACCGCGTAGATCTCAGATCCGATCCCTCTCGAACTCCTGCCTTATTTGACGTGGACGATCGCCAAGCACCGGATCTGAAAAAGCAAGTCTTCAAGCTTCGTTGTTGATCCGGACTCTGATTTGACAGTCTGAATCCCAATATGGCAGTAAATCTGCCTCGGTGTTTGAGTTCAAATCCGTTCTATGGTTGGATGACTCGTTGACTCACCGAACTGTTAGCTTGATTCCGCATGCGAGTGGATGTATTCCATTGTTTGCATGCGGTTCGTTAGCCTCGTCGCCTCGTTAATCCACTTCGTTGCGTGTGATTTGGCTTCAGTATTGTGGACTAACGGTCGTGTTTGGATATGTCGCCTAATGGTTCGTTGGTTTGTCGAATCACCGTGTCGAGCTATGCTAAGGGACCCATAGGCAGTTTTATACGCCTACAGATACCCCCTCCAAAGTATTTCAGCATCGTTCTTTTATAGAAGAGTCTGGAATACTTTGGATATGATTGTCCTAACCTTCAACCGGTATGACGGGACTTTTGAACGGCTTCTATTCTTGATTCCTTCAATCCTTCAGGCTATTCGGTGCTTTGTCGAATGTCTGTAAGGGTTCCGGTGCTATATTTATTGTCTGACCGTTGTCGGAATTTTAAACTTGAAGTCGATTCCTGATTTTCTAATCTTTAGCTCGTGTTTGTTGGTTCAACATAGAACTGACCATCGATCGTTGGCGTTGAGTCTTTATTTGCGACGCGTTGTCTGGCGTAGTGTTGTTGAGTTATCCTTAAGAACTCCAGAAACTTCTCAACCAAAAATAAAGAATAGTTTATACTCGTATACCTTATTGGAGTATTAAGAAGCAGTTTATACTCGTATACTTTTCGGAGTATTGATTCTTTCATTGCAACGCATTGATAGGCGTTGACCTAGGGTTACGTGTTAACCGGCGTTGACCCTAGGGTTTCGAACGTCGTACGTTGACTGTTTAATCGCAACGCGTTGACTGGCGTTGACCTAGGGGTACGCGTTGACCTTCATTACCACGCATTAACCTTGGGTCTACACAGTTTAAGCTCTTGAGGTATTGGAGCATGGCGGTCCTAAATATTGGGCTACAGGACCAACTATTAAAGCTGATTCATTTGTGCATGTGGATCTTATCCCGAATTTGTTGGATGTCTAAGTCACGAGACCAACTAATGGGGCTGGTGCATCAGTGACTTTTGCATATATAGGATTTTTGGCAAACCCTCAGCCATCAACGGGTTTGATAAGCCTTTACCGACTACCGTTTGAGTCGGACTAGCATGCGGATTGTCTAAATCCGTTCCGCATGTGACGTTGTGCTAAGAGAGTTAACGCTCTTAGTGCTACGATATTGAATACGTAGACTTCGCGTGTTAGGCGTTGACTTTAGGATTTTTGGCTAACCCCCAGCCTTCCACGAATTTGATTAGCCTTTACCGATTACCGTTTGAGTCGGGCTAGCATGCGGATTGTCTAAATCCGTTCCGCATGTAACGTTGTGCTAAGAGAGTGAATTCTCTTAGACTCGGTGCTACGACTTCGAATACGTAGACTTCGCCCTTGTTACGAGAATAGGCTACCCGACAATGTGTATTAGACGCTGACTTATCCCTACTTAGGCTTAGGGATAAAATACCCCAGAATCGAACTCTGGTGTCTTTTTCTACGGAGAAAGACTAAACCGGTGACGCGTGTTAGGCGTCAGCATATCCTTTCTTAGGATTCAGGATGAAATTCCCCATGCGTGTAAGGCATGGATTTTGGTGTTATTAATAACACCCTGCCACAATGTCGAATATGTGAACGGGTGTTCTTTTTAACGGTTAAGAACTAACCGGCAGCGCGGGTTAAGCGCAGACTTATCCTTGCTTAGGTTTCAGGATAGAATACCCCAGAATCGAACTCTGGTGTCTTTTTATACGGAAAAAGACTAAACCGGCAGCGCGTGTTAGGCGCAGACTTATCCCTGCTTAGGATTCGGGATAAACTTCCTAGGATGAATCCTGAATTCTTCGAAAAGGATTGGTATGGGGAAGGAAGAATTTTATATTCTATTCCCCGAACAAAGAAGGAAAGGAGACTCGAGGTGGGATCTCCACCCCCAGAATCCGGAAAGGTGAAACTAAGAGTGGGATCTCCACTCCGAGAATCAAAAAGATTCGGATAACCCTAACTGTCGGAAGGTTTGATTATCGAACTAAAGATGAATTTCTCGTTTATCGAGAATGAATCGTGGTTTTGGTCCTAACTGTAGGAAGGTTTGACCAAGTGGGAGGTTTGAGGTGACCCTAACTGTAGGAAGGTTTGATCACTCGATTTGAAAGTGGACCTCTCGTTCATTGGAGGAATCGAGAGGGGTTTTTGGTTTTGGTCCTAACTGTAGAAAGGTTTGACCGAATGGAAGGTTTAAGACGATCCTAACTGTAGGAAGGTTTGATCGCTTGATTTGTGGACCTCTCGTTCATTGGGAGAATCGAGAGGGGATTTTGACTGTGGTCCTAACTGTAAGAAGGTTTGACCAAGTGGGTGTTTTGAGACAATCCTAACTGTAGGAAGGTTTGATCGCTCAATTTGTGGACCTCTCGTTCATTGGGGGAATCGAGAGGGGATTTTGACTGTGGTCCTAACTGTAAGAAGGTTTGACCAAGTGGGTGTTTTGAGACAATCCTAACTGTAGGAAGGTTTGATCGCTCAATTTGTGGACCTCTCGTTCATTGGGGGAATCGAGAGGGGATTTTGACTGTGGTCCTAACTGTAAGAAGGTTTGACCAAGTGGGTGTTTTGAGACAATCCTAACTGTAGGAAGGTTTGATCGCTCAATTTGTGGACCTCTCGTTCATTGGGGGAATCGAGAGGGGATTTTGACTGTGGTCCTAACTGTAAGAAGGTTTGACCAAGTGGGTACTTTACGTCCAGACTCTAACAGAGAGAGTGTTGAGTGCATAGACATGGTGAGAATGGGAGTTCTTATTCATTACATTGCTGTGGTTTTGGGAACTTCCCATTACATAAATCGTCCACCCCCAGTTTCCTCTGCGGAACTGGTTCGGACATTATTATCAGTTAACTAACCGGGTTATCAATGAGAGTGTTGAGTGCACAGACGCGGTGAGAATTTGAATGAGAGTTTCTTATTCATCACCTTGCTGTGGTGACCGGGTTATCCCTAAGAATACACTATATGGATTTCTTTTGGGAACTTCTCGTTACATGAATCATCCACTTCCAGCTTCCTTTGTAAACCTGGGTTTGGTATTGTACTCAGTTGGGTGTCCGGGTTATCCTTAAGAATATCAGGCATGGTATTCTCCAGGAACTTCCCGTGAAAGAAAGGAAACAGTTTAGACTCATATACCTGTTGGAGTATGTAAGGAAGCAGTTTAACCTCATGCATCTGTTGGAGGATTGAGAAGCAGTTTATACTCGTATACTCTTCGGAGTGTTGTTTCGACTTAATTGAGCGATATAACGCCGGCTTCGACCAAGGTTTGGATGCTATTCTTAAGAGCAAAGCACTCCTTGGTGGGATGAACGACCCTCCTATGATATGCACAGTACTTTGGGTCCGTAGTGTTGTCAGCTTCCTCCTGATTTGTGATAGGTGGTAGCTTGATCTTGTTACTTTCAAGGAGGGATTCGAAGATGGCTGGAACGTCTTCGTCCTTGAAGGAATACTCTCTTTGGAGTCTCGGACCCGAAGTCTTTTGCTGCCTTCGGGATTGCTGTTGTGACGCTTGATTAGCACCACCAGTAGCTGCAGGTGTTTTGCCCTTCCCACGGGAGGCGAAGTTTGAGTTCGGAAGATTTGCCGTCGGTTGGCTCCTCTCAGCTTTATTCCTTCGGAGGAAGCGTTCGGCTTGCTCTCCTCAGACCTTCAAATCCTTCCATGTTTTGGACGGCGCTATCCCCATTGCTTCCAACACGTCCAATGCGAGGTTGTTGTGGCAAGTCTGGAGAATGAACTCCTCAGTGATCGGGTCCAGACAGTTCATCGCCTTGTTCCGGAACCTTTTGACGAAGGTATCAACTAATTCCCCGTCTTTTTGTTTCTCGTCAAGCAACGACCCGATGGATATCTCAGTGTCGTCGTCGAAGAAGTTGGTGAGGAATTTCGTCTCCATGTCATCCCAGCTATTCACACTTCCTGGCTTGAGACGGCGATACCAATCGAAGGCGGCTCCACGAAGAGTGCTAACGAAGGACCGTACCATCAGAGGCTTATTACCAGAGATAACCCCTAGGTGTGATTTGAAGTAAATCAAATGCTAAGTGGGTGAACCCTCCCCATCAAATGACGTGAAGTTAATTAGATTGAACTTCGCCGGATAAGGGATTGATTCCCATTCTCTTGGGTAGGGACAAGGAATGCCCGTCTCCTTCATCTCTTGAGCGGAAATCAACGTATTGATTTTGCTCTTGAGGTATTTGATCTTCAAGCTTTCACCTGTGTTTTCGCTAGCATTCTCGTTACCACCCCCTGCATTGACGGGAGGATTATTGGCATTATGAGCTTCATTCGCATTTGTGTCCTCATCTTCCTGATTAACCTGGTTACGACGACTTGGTTCGCCTTGCTGGTTTGTCAGTGCTTGGATTTGTTGGTCATGCATTTCTCTCATATTCTGCATGGCCATCTGCATTTTGAACCTGAAGCTCTCCTGTTGTTTAGCCATGGTTTCTTCGAGCATCTTGGCCACTTGTTCCGCACTTATCATAAATGATTCGCGGGGTTGTCCTTCGTTGGATACTGTATTATCTGATACGACAGCAGAGCAAACATCTGATTCTTCATCTTCTGAAGGTAATCTTGTCCGAATCCTACCATAAGTTCCTCGTATGATGGCTCCAGACTGCAGACGGGTTACATGTTGGGGTGCTTCCAGAATCGACTCGGTATTATCCTGTGTCGATGTCCTTTTGCTGGTCATATTCATGGTGACCCTCGGAAATTCTTCGTTTTCAACCACCGTTATCCTTCGTCGGAAACGCCTAGGCCTTGGTTTTGGCGTTTCGGTACTAAGCCTTTCGAAAACCGAAATCCTTTCGGGGACTGTATCAGTGTAATTGTACTCTGACAATACTACCCGAATGAGTTTGGAACAGGGGCATTGAATCTTTGGTTCTCGAGGACTCCTTTTTATGGTTTTACTTGTACCCCCAACACGATAGTATAACTCGTCGGTTTGAAGGTCAGAGTAACCTATCGTATGTTAACACGACTCCTCAAGTATAACGCTATCGTCATCAGACGACAATGCTTCCCTCTGAGGGCGAACTGCCTTTTTCGGGCCTTCAAGAGTCACGCACCTCGAAACATGCCTTTTTGGGCGTGAGTTCTCAGCGGGCTCCTGTACTTCAATGCGCAAATTGGTGCGCGTAGCTGCCATGAACTCCTTGTCATGTTGAAGATGACGGCGACCCCCAGCATGTTGAGTCGTTCGGGGCTTCTTCATTGGGCCCAAACGTTCTTGAACTGGGGCCTTAACTCCTTCATCGGGAAGTGGACCGAGGCGCTCCAAAACTGACCTCCTTCTTCGGGATGATTCTGCGGTATTTCCCGGAGTAGCTACTGGAATTACCGGTGACTTCGGTCGGTTCACCGGAGGTTGAACTTGCTTCGAAGGCTGCAACGATTGTGCCTTAGCCTGAATCGCCACTTCAGACTTTGGCCTCCATACTTGGCGGGTTGGTGGCGGCTTCTTAGCCACCTCCTTTTGCAATCTTCTACGGGCTTCTTGGACTTGAGCCCGTGTCTGCGCTGACATCGCGTGGCGCTTGCGAATGCGCTCCTCAAGTGTCGAACGGTTCCGTTTGACACAGACCCATTCGTTCGTTGGCGGCTTGGAGGAGTCGCCATTCATCGGTCGTTGAGGCTGTTTACCTCTCCTTTTCTTCAGATTCGCGTTGTAGCGGATTCCGTCGGTGGACTCCATCGCTTTGGTGAATTCTTTGGCCAAGCGTTGGCGTCGTCTTTGGCGAGCTCTCTTTGAGAGAGTCACCGCTCCTTTGGTGACGGAGGAATTGGCAGGAACAGGCTTGACCTGGTTGGAGGTTGGTGGAGCTTCACCCGACGCAACTTTGGCGTCAATCGGGGTGAGATCCTCATTGGTATTATTAACTTCTTCGTACCAACGGACCTTTCTCTTGGAGGAGAACTTCTTAGACTTGAGGGAGGAGGTGGATCCGGACGAGGATGATAGGTACTCCTCGAACTTTTGTTGGTCGAATTCATACTCGACCTCCTCCCCGACCGGGATTGAGATCCGCGGCTACGACGCAACGATCTCGGCAGCGAGATCGGTGGCTCCCACTATGGCGGCAGCGAGATCGGTGGCTCCCACTATGGTCGCCAGATTGTTCGCGGTGGAAGTCATAGTTTTCTTCATTGAATTTATTGTTCTCTCAAGTAACTGTTTTCCGATTACAAAAGATCCGGTCTTTTTATAAGATCCGGTTACAACAAAATCAAAGAAAAAAAATAAAAAAGATTACAACCTTCCTTTTTCGAACGAATCACGAGCTCCTGTTTTGCGATCACTCGCTTTTGTGGGTTCTTCGCCTGCGCCGGGGTTAATCCGTGGACCACCGCGTGATCTAGATCCGGTCGGATCTACACGGTATAGCGGGTGTTATCTCACGAAGGAAATAACAGCCGGGGGGTACTATTTCACCAAGGAAATAATAGCCTTCTCGGGATCAAAGGCCAAGCTTTGATCCGGAGGATAACCGCGTAGATCTTAGATCCGATCCCTCTCGAACTCCTGCCTTATTTGACGTGGACGATCACCGAGCACCGTGTAGGCATCGAAAATTGCCTATAGGTCTCTACGAACAGCTCAGTGTTAAGGAATGACGATGAACGTCACTATCCGGTTCACAGGAGTTCGATTGACGTCGGTGAACTCTTGAAGTGAATCGACGAACTACGTGAGCTGACAGAATTCCGAAAAAACGAAGGTGCGGGCTAATCGGGAGCCCCGCAATGTTTACAAAGGGAACAATGCCCTTCGTGTCTCATTCATTCTACAGATAATCCAACCATTGGAGCTGATAGAAATCATTGTCGGCTTTCCAACGCACTTTAAATCACTCAAATCCGAGTTCGGACGAAGAATTTACAACGGAAGCAGTCAAACGGGCATTAAAAACGTCTCAAAGCTGAACTGAGGCACCTACGGTGTCTCGACCAAGTCAAGACACCCCAAGGGTGTCTCGGTTTAGCTGAGACACCCCAAGGGTGTCTCGGCCTGGCCGAGACACCCCAAGGGTGTCTTTTCGATCAGTTTTAACCACTCCGTTATCCCCTCAAGCCTATAAATACAAGCCTTAGGCCTCATTTTTTCAGATCTGGAGGTTTGGAGAATTGGCGAAGCCCTGCCGGAGTGAAGAGTGATCAAGCACTTCAACGCAAGAGAGTTTCTTCGTCAGATCTACATCACCCGTACCCGATCCTTATTATTATCCCGTTGTGGTAATATTAAGAAGAGCAAATATCTCGCTTTTATCGAGATAGGCGCTTCAAGTTTCTAGATCTCCTCGCAGATCGATGAAGCTCTGGATCAGATCTGATTGCCAGGTAGTCCACAGATATCAATGTCCCCGTCACAGGCTAAAGACCCACGCAAGCAAGAGACGACGAACGGATCTTGTGTTTATTTTTCAAGAAAGTTGTAATTTTTATTTCTTTGTTGTTTGAATCCATTTGTAACGTTTGAAGTTTAATGAAATCAATGATGAAGGCAATTTTCGACGAAAACAAACTGGCGACCACAGTGGGAGCCAACGGCCTCGCTGTCGAGGCCGTCGTGACGCAACCGGCCTTCAAGATCCGGGTGAACGAAGAGATTGAATACGAGTTCGATCAACAGAAGTTTGAAGAGTACCTCTCTTCCTCCTCCTCCAGATCCGCCTCTCCAAACAGGCGCAGGAAGATTTCATCTTCCAAGAGTGCTCGCGGGCCCTCAGGATCGAAGATCCAAGATCCCCTCGCCGCCGTTGCACTTACTCACCGCGACGCTCCAATGGCGTCTAACATGGTCGAAGTTGCAGATCCAGATCTCCCTTCCACCGCGAAGTCAACTGCTGAAGTTGTTCCAACCTTGTCGAAGAGGGCGCGCCAAAGACGGCGTCAACGCCTTGCGCGATAGTTGGCCAAGGCCGCAGAATCGATGGACGGGATCCGCTACAATGAGGATCGAAAGTCCAGACAGCGCCAGATGCAACAACGACGAACGACCCACTCCTCCTCCAAGACAGAAACGAACGAATGGGTTCGTGTCAAGAGGACTCACTCAACCCTCGAAGAACGAATCAAGAAACGCCGCGTATTGCTTGCGCATGCCCGAGTCCTTCTGCAGAAAGCGGAAGAGATGCAGAATGAAGAGACGGTCAAGAAGCCATCAAAATACAAGCAGGTGTGGGTGCCAAAGGCGAAGCCGGCGCCTAAAACAAAAGTGGACGGAAGTACCGTCCAACCTTCATCAAATCCAGATCCCGTTTCCCTTACCCCCGCACCTCCGGCGGAGTCAGGTAAGAACGTGGGTCCTTCTAGATCCAGGGTTCCTTTGAAAGGTCGTCTCGGTCCCTTACCGGAGAACCGAGGTAAAGCACCTGTCAAGGAGCGATTGGGACCGTTGAAAGGTCCCTAAACAACAAACCAGACTGGGGGTCATGTTAATCCCCCCAAAAAAGATAACAGAGGGAAAGCCCCTGTTACCGACCGCATTGGATTGCGGGTCGAAGTTCAAGAGCCCGTTAAGTTTTCACGCTCGCAAAAGCGTAGACTTGAACGAGCGACTTTTGAAAACGCTAATAAAGCGTCATATCCCTAGAGGGAAACACATTCGTTTGATGATGATTGTGTTATACCTGGGAAGTCATGCCAACACTCTATGGGTTGCTCCAGTTATCAAACTGATGAGTTGTACTATAGAGCTGGGGGTGCGGGTAAGTCTCGAAAGAGAGATGCTCGAGACACGGAATCTCACTGTCCGTGTGCCAACATAATCAAGGCAGTACTGTCAGAATGCTGCTGTACTAAAGCCCCAAGGAGAGTTTCGGTGTTCGAGAGAATTTCCACCAGAACGTCCGAGACCAAACCAAGGCGTTTCCGTAGGAAGAAGCATGTCTGCCAAGAAGAAGAGGTGTCTGCTAATATGACCGGCAGAGGGAAATCGACACGACCCTCTAACTCAGGTCAACTTGCCGAAGCATCCCAGCGCATGACTCGATTGCGGTCAGGGATCAATAGGCGAAAGAATTACCAAAGGATGCAAAAGGGACTTCCTTTGGAAGAGGAGGTGTCAGATGCCAGTTCAGACTCCTACTCGGCAATAGCATCCGATGACACGGCGTCTAGTGTGGGACAGCCCTACGAATCACTTATGATCAGTGCCGAACAAATAAGCAAGATGCTTGAAGATGCTTTGACTAAGCAGAAGGAAGCTTTCAAGTTCGAGATGGAGATGGCCATGCAGCAGATGAGAGAGATGCATGACCAGCAAATCGCGGCACTGACAACTCACCAAGGAGAACCCAGTCATTGCAATAATCTGAATCAAGAGGAGAATAAACGGGAAGAGGATAATGTCAATATAACTATCCCTCCTGTCAACAATAATAACGGAGGCGGTCCCTTAGATGATAATGCGAAGGAGGACCACGTTACCTCTCCCAAAAGCCACTCGAAGACAGATACGAGTGAAGACAAGAAAATGAAGGACTTGGAGAGCAAAATCAACGCGTTGATGAATGCTCAAGAAGTGAAGAGGTCCGGCATACCATGTCCATACCCAAGGGAGTGGGAATCAATTCCATATCCGGCAAAGTTCAATTTAATCAACTTTACGCCGTTTGATGGAAAGGGTTCCCCTACCCAACACTTAATATATTTTAAGTCTCACTTAGGAATAATCTCCGGGAATGAACCCTTAATGGTGCGGTCATTCGTTGGCACTCTTCACGGAGCGGCCTTCGATTGGTATCGTCGCCTCAAGCCGGGGAGTATCAGGCACTCTTCACGGAGCGGCCTTCGATTGGTATCGTCGCCTCAAGCCGGGGAGTATCAGCAGTTGGGATAACATGGAGGACATGTTTCTAACGAACTTCTTTGACGACGACACCGAGATTTTAATCGGCACTCTATTTGATGAGAAGCAGAAGAATGATGAGACAGTCAAAAACTTCGTGAAGAGATTCCGAAATAAAGCAATGAATTGCAGGGATCCGGTCAGCGAAGATTTCATCCTCGAGACCTGTCATAACAATCTTTCATTGGACATCCTGGAAGATATGGGAATGGCACCTCCAAAGACCTGGAAGGATCTGAAGGTACGAGGAGAGCGAGCCGAACGATTCCTTAAAAGGAAGAAGGCAGAAAGGGGCCAAATAGCAAATAACACTCCACAACAGAACTTTGTCCCTAATGGTAAGGGAAAAGCACATGTGAATGCTGTGGATGCGAATCAAACATTCGAGGTGCAAGCACAACCGCAACAACAGCAACAAAAGGCACATCAACAATCAAGATGGCAACAGCAGCCCCAGAAGCCAAAAGCCTCGGAGCCGAAGTTCCCAAAGGTTTATTCGTTCAAAGAAGATGAAGTCCCCGGTATCTTCAAGTACCTCATTGAGAATAACAAGATCAAATTGCCTCCAGTCCAGGATCAGGAAGATGCTAAGAGAATCAATGATCCAAAATACTGCGTATTTCACAGAGCGGTGCACCATCCTACAAGGCATGCTACGCACTTAAAGATAAGAATTACTATGAAGCAGCCTAAGGAGAAGAAGGTGGGTGCAAATGCAGTATCGATTAGTTTCGGTTCTGTTTCCTTTAACTGGTTCCAGCATGAGCCGGTAATAAATGCAGCAGTGAGGACCGTGAACGATGATCCTCACAAACAGCGCCAGAAAGGACTTGTACCGCACACAGCCCCGAATGGTGAGATTCTTTGGGTTCATCCAGATTTGATTAGGGACGAACAATGGACTGGTGCCTCTTCCAAGAAAAGTTCAAAAAGAAAAGGTAAGTCTTGTTATGGAGCTTTTGCTATTCCGGGAGGAGACGACGAGGAAATTCCAGCCTTCCCGCTTTCTGAAGACGAACAGGAGGCCTTTGTAACCCAGAGCGGGAATGAATATCACTACAAATATCCGGATGCTTCTGAGCAACTGGGAGTAAACAAAACCGTTCCCTCAAAGACGCTGGCAGAACTGGGAATTGTCGCAACTCCCCCAACACCTGTAGCTACGGAGAAAGTCCAGCAAAAGGAGAAAGGGAAAGAACCTCTACGCCAAGAAGTCCAAAACCCGAGGCAGTCTCGATTCAATCATCCGATTGGGAAAGACAAACCGGGAAAGGCAAGCTCTCCGCCCCATTTTGACATCATGGCGCAGTTAGCTAATATACCAGCAAGGATAACCCTGTACGAATTGTTGCGTCTTTCAAATGACACAAGGAAAGCATTGCAGGAAGCCTTGAGCGACTCTGAAGCTTTCTTGACTTGAATTAAGTCGTCTTCTGGAGAACCGGAGCCATCAGTTCAACACTGTAATCTCGCGGCACACCATTTTCCTTGCATCTCTTTTACCAAAGAAGACATGCAGACGAAGAACTCAAAGCATGATCAGCCTTTGTATTTCACCGGGCACATTGGCTCCAGCACGGTCAACCGAATCCAAGTTGATCCGGGTTCTGCTGTTAGCATCATGCCATTCCGACTGATGCATCATCTCGGAATCCCGACTAGCAAACTAGCCTCCACCGGCACTACGATTTACGGATTCAACACCAGCGGGTCCAGACCCTTGGGGAAGATTCGAATCAAATGCCAGATCAGGGATTTAAAATCAGAAGTTACTTGCTACGTGATTGATGCAGAAACGTCCTATAACTTACTGTTGGGTCGACCTTGGATCCACGGTAACCTTATAGTCCCGTCAACTCTGCACCAATGCCTCAAGTATGTGGACACAAATAATGAAATCAAGACGGTGGTCGCGGATAAGCAACCGTTTAAGGGATTGGAGAACTATTTCACTGATTCCCTTTTATACGGCGTCGAATCCGATACTGAACCATCGGCCCAAGGAACGGACAGCGGGGATGAAACTGACACCGAAGCTGGGTTTGATTATGATGGTGGTTTTTTACTTAATGACATTGTACCCATTGTAATCAATCTTGACGATGATGAATCATCGGAAAGTAGTTGTAATTGGCAACTTACTGAAGAACTATCAATAAATGATGATTTAGAGTACTCGATGTGTCTTGATAATGTCACTAAAGAGCTATATGATAACCCTGACTTGTATATGCCACTTCAATCATTTTGTTTGACGAAAAAACAGGTACAAGATCCATGCGGAGCGACACTTGTCATCCCCGCGGGAACAGGGGGTGGAAAAGAAGTCGTCTACGACAAAGAAAAAGAAGCTCCGATACCCGATCACTTCTTAGAAGAGGAAGATGATGATGATAAACCTGGTCCTCACTTATTTAGGTATGAGACAAAAGCGCGCAATCTAATGGAGAAGTATGGATATGACTTGACACTCGGAGAGGGTCTTTGCTTCGGTCGAGGTCCGCGAGTTCCACCTCGAATGGCCTATGTACCAAAGGGAAAACCCGATGATTATTATCGCCATAAAAGAGGTCTAGGTTATGTCTCCTCGTCTGACAACGAATGTTGCTGGCAAATCATCGATCATTCCTCAGCTTGGGATTCCGATTCTAGTATCGGTGAGATGTTCAAAAAGTTGATGTCGAACATGGTTACGGTCGATCCTACCACAATAGAGGAGGATGACCAGATGCCGACATGGGAAGATCCTTGGGTTCATCACCTAAACATGCAGTATGGTGATAGGTTCGAACAAAGAGAACCTCCTACCGAAGATCAAGTACTCCAGGTGAATATGGGTAGCGAAGATAATCTGAAGCCTATATTCATTAGCGACAGCCTCCCACCGGAAGAGAAAGAAGAATTGATCTCTCTTATTAGGGAATACAACGATGTGTTTGCGTGGAATTACGAAGACATGCCGGGGCTCGATCCTTTGCCTGGAATTATGAAGACATGCCAGGGCTCGATCCAAATGTAGCAGTGCATCGTCTCAATATCAAGACGGATGTCAAACCTGTCAAACAACAACAAAGACGGTTTCGTCCGCAAATGATGGAAGCAATCGAGGTAGAAGTTAAGAAGCTTATTGACTCGGGCTTCGTTCGGGAAGAGCAGCATCCGGAGTGGCTTGCCAATATTGTCCCAGTCCTTAAGAAGAACGGGAAGATCAGGGTTTGTATTGACTTTAGAGACCTCAACGCTGCTTGCCCAAAAGATGATTTTCCCCTTCCCATCACGGATGTTATCATCGACAATACGTGCGGG
>NC_033799.1:38527315-38568674 GCF_001876935.1 Asparagus officinalis | reverse complement strand
GAAGATCCGAATCAAGTGCCAGATCGGAGATTTAAAATCAGAAGTTACTTGCTATGTAATTGATGCAGAAACGTCCTATAACTTACTGTTGGGTCGACCTTGGATCCACGGTAACCTTATAGTCCCGTCAACTCTGCACCAATGCCTCAAGTATGTGGACACAAATAATGAAATCAAGACGGTGGTCGCGGATAAGCAACCGTTTAAGGGATTGGAGAACTATTTCACTGATTCCCTTTATAATTTACTGTTGGGTCGACCTTGGATCCACGGCAATCTTATAGTCCCGTCAACTCTTCATCAATGCCTCAAGTATGTGGACACAAATAATGAAATCAAGACGGTGGTCGCGGATAAGCAACCGTTTAAGGGATTGGAGAACTATTTCACTGATTCCCTTTTATACGGCGTCGAATCCGATACTGAACCATCGGCCCAAGGAACGGACAGCGGGGCTGAAACTGACACCGAAGCTGGGTTTGATTATGATGGTGGGTTTTTACTTAATGACATTGTACCCATTGTAATCAATCTTGACGATGATGAATCATCGGAAAGTAGTTGTAATTGGCAACTTACTGAAGAACTATCAATAAATGATGATTTAGAGTACTCGATGTGTCTTGATAATGTCACTAAAGAGCTATATGATAACCCTGACTTGTATATGCCACTTCAATCATTTTGTTTGACGAAAAAACAGGTACAAGATCCATGCGGAGCGACACTTGTCATCCCCGCGGGAACAGGGGGTGGAAAAGAAGTCGTCTACGACAAAGAAAAAGAAGCTCCGATACCCGATCACTTAAAGCGCGCAATCTAATGGAGAAGTATGGATATGACTTGACACTCGGAGAGGGTCTTTGCTTCGGTCGAGGTCCGCGAGTTCCACCTCGAATGGCCTATGTACCAAAGGGAAAACCCGATGATTATTATCGCCATAAAAGAGGTCTAGGTTATGTCTCCTCGTCTGACAACGAATGTTGCTGGCAAGTCATCGATCAAATTACTAACAAAGCTACAAACGGATACTCTTCTGATTCTTCAGCTTGGGATTCCGATACTAGTATCGGTGAGATGTTCAAAAAGTTGATGTCGAACATGGTTACGGTCGATCCTACCACAATAGAGGAGGATGACCAGATGCCGACATGGGAAGATCCTTGGGTCCATCACCTAAACATGCAGTATGGTGATAGGTTCGAACAAAGAGAACCTCCTACCGAAGATCAAGTACTCCAGGTGAATATGGGTAGCGAAGATAATCTGAAGCCTATATTCATTTGCGACAGCCTCCCACCTGAAGAGAAAGAGGAGTTAATCTCTTTTATTAGGGAATACATCGATGTGTTTGCCTGGAATTATGAAGACATGCCAGGACACGATCCAAATGTAGCAGTGCATCGTCTCAGTATCAAGACGGATGTCAAACCTGTCAAACAACAACAAAGACGGTTTCGTCCGCAAATGATGGAAGCAATCGAGGTAGAAGTTAAGAAGCTTATTGACTCGGGCTTCGTTCGGGAAGAGCAGCATCCGGAGTGGCTTGCCAATATTGTCCCAGTCCTTCAGAAGAACGGGAAGGTCAGGATTTGTATCGACTTTCGAGACCTCAATGCTGCATGCCCAAAAGACGATTTTCCCCTTCCTATCACGGATGTCATCATCGACAATACGTGCGGGTTCGAGAGGATGTCATTCATGGATGGTTTCTCTGGTTATAATCAAATAAAGATACATCCAGATGACGAAAAGCATACCGCGTTTAGAACACCCCTCGGTGTTTTCTACTACACGGTCATGCCCTTCGGTTTAAAGAATGCAGGGGCCACGTACCAAAGAGCCATGTCGAAGATTTTTCAGGAGCATCTCCGGAAGACTGTCGAGTGCTACGTGGATGATTTGGTTGTGAAAAGTCGCGATAAGAAGGATCACATTAAAGATTTGAAGACCATGTTTGACTTGATGCGAACCCATCAATTGAAAATGAATCCTACCAAGTCTTTCCTCGGAATGTCCAGTGGTAAATTCCTGGGATTTGTCGTCACCACCAAAGGTTTTCATATCGACCCTGATAAGGTAAATGCAATTAATGAATTGCAACCTCCAAGAAATCTCAAGGAGCTCAGAGGATTGCAAGGGCGGTTAGCTTATATCCGTCGGTTTATCTCGAAACTCTTAGGAAAATGCCAACCATTCTTCAAGCTCACAAAGAAGGGCGTGTCATTCGTATGGGACGACGCTTGTCAAAAGGTATTTAAGAGTATTAAAGAATATCTCTCAAAACCTCCTGTACTCGTCACGCCAGTCAAGGCGACGAGCCACTCATTAAGTGCATTACTTGCACAAGATGACGATAACGGTCATGAGCAGGCCGTTTATTATTTAAGCCGAACCATGGTAGGCGCTGAATCTCGATATCCTGTGATTGAGAGAGAATGCCTCGCCTTGGTATTCGCTATTCAGAAGATGCGGCATTACCTGGTTGGACAGACTATTTATGTCATCTCTAAAGTTAACCCGGTCCGAGTATTCATGACTCAACCAGCTTCCATGAATTGGCGATTAGCAAAATGGGCCTTACTCTTGTCCCAATACGACTTGCATTTTAAACAACAGAAGTCAGTAAAAGGACAGGCCATCTGTGATCTCCTGGCAGACAACCCAACTATGGATACTGCCGAGATATATGACGACCTACCTGATGAGACCCACGAAGTCAACGCAACTTCACACCAGCAAGTATGGCGCTTATACTTCGACGGTGCTTCACGAGCAACTAATGTAGCAAGTGCTCCTGGAAGTTCTAAGATTTTTTCCGGAGTGGGAGTTGTCTTAGTTTCCCCAGGAAAGCACGTGATGCCTCGAGCTTACTCGTTGACGGGACTGTGCTCAAATAACGTAGCCGAATATAATGTATTACTCATAGGACTCAGTTTCGCCAAAGAACTGGGGGTTGAGTACCTCGAAGCCTTCGACGATTCTCAACTGATAGTTAAACAAGTCCAGGGAGAGTACGAGGTCCGAAGCCCGGATTTAATACCATATCATAAGATGGCAGTGAAGATGGCAGAATCATTCGAAAGATTCTTTATCGAACATATTCCACGGCTACAGAATACCTACGCAGACGCGTTAGCAGCATTAGCCGTATCTCTGGCACAACCTCCTGAAACAGAACAGTTTGTTACAGTGAGGACTCACCAACTCCTAGTGCCGATCTATGATGAAGAGGACGAAGAAGAAGAGATTAAGGAAACACACTCAACCCAAATTGAGTTTGAACCCCGAGATTGGCGTTTCCCCATCATCGATTACGTCTTGCATGGAATCCTACCAGAGGATATGAAGGAAAGAGAGTCAATCCGACGAAGGGCACCAAGATTCTACTATAATACGGAGAATCGAACGCTATACCGCAGGGGGTACGACGGATTGCTGGCACGCTGCTTATCGACTAAAGAAGCTGAGGAAGTCCTTAGAGAAGCACATGAAGGAGAGTATGGTGCACACCAACCTGGTCCCAAACTTTATGACCGCATCAGAAGACTGGGATATTTTTGGCCTTCCATGATGAGTGATGCAATCGCGTATGCCCGAAAGTGTGATGCATGTCAAATACATGCGAATTATATGCATCAACCTCCGGAGCATCTGCATCCTTCGGTTATGTCATGGCCGTTTGAGACCTGGGGAATGGACATTGTTGGTCCTATAAATCCCCCGTCAGTCAAAGGTGACCGGTTCATCCTAGCAATTACCGACTACTTCTCCAAATGGGCTGAGGCAATTCCACTCAGAGAAGTTAAAACGAGCAATGTCATTGCATTCATCAAGCATCATATCATCTACCGGCATGGTGTACCAAGATGAATCGTACATGACAACGGTCCTCAATTCGTCAGCAACGCCTTCATTAGGTTTTGCGAAAAGTTTAAAATTCAGGACATCTCTTCGACAGCTTACAATCCCACAGCGAATGGACTGGCCGAAGCCTTCAACAAGACTATCATAAAGCTTTTGTCAAAACTTGTGAAAACTAATAAACGAGACTGGGATGACAAGCTTGGTGCGGCTCTATGGGCATATCGTACTATAGTGCGCACACCGACGGGAGAGACCCCATATTCACTAGTATACGGATGTGAAGCTGTTCTTCCATTGGAGATTCAAATCCCGTCACTTCGAATTGCCCTCGCGACTCAAATGACGACCGAAGAGCAACATCAGAAGCGCCTTGAAGAACTTGAAAGGCTAGATGAGAAGCGTTTAGAAGCTCAACAACATATCGAATTCTACCAAGCCAGAATCTCTCGAGCTTTCAACAAAAAGGTTCGACAACGGAGTTTCAAAGAAGGGGATTTGGTTCTAGCTGAAAGGCGGCCTATGATCCTTAACTCCAAGAATCTTCAGGATAACTAATGTATCGGGAAGTTCCCGGAAGAATACCACATGGGGTATTCTTAGGGATAACCCAGTCACTGTAGAAGTGATGAATAAGAAGTCCACGTTCGAACTCTGAATGTCGGAATGTTTCTTCTTATTGTAAAATTCTCTAACTCTCATGAGTTATTTTTGTGAGACGAGATTCAATCCTTGGATAGATTAATCTTTCCTCACCAAACCATCCGCTGATCAAATTAATCGACGGTGGATTCACCAAAATTTCTATCCGCCAGTCATTGGCAATTCTCAGACTCAATATGTTAGGTCCTAATCACCTAGCATTAAAGTCCTCCTTTGAGTGATAATACGAGTTGGCATTTTCATCGCTGCCTGTATTCTACTCTCTTTGCTTTCAGGTCAAACCTATAAAAGTTAGGGCCAAAGCCAAATTCCTCTCTCGATTCTTTCCATGAACAAGAGGTCCACCTTTATTTCGGACAATCAAACCTATAAAAGTTAGGGTTGTTCCCAATCTCACTTAGTCAAGCCTATAAATAGTCAGGACTAAGACCGAGTCATTCCTTTTCGATAAACGAAAGTCTGCCTTTGTTCTTTTTCCACCAAACCTAATTCGATAAACGAAAGTCTGCCTTTGTTCTTTTTCCACCAAACCTATAAAAGTTAGGGTCGAATTTGGGCTTTCTCCTTAATGAATGAGGGATTCTTTGGATTCAAATGACCAATCCTATAAAAGTTAAGGCCATTTGAACCTTTCTGATTCTCGGAGTGGAGATCCCACTCTTAGTTTCATCTCTTTGGATTCTGGGGGTGGAGATCCCACCTTGAGTTTCCTTTCCAACTGTAGACAGAATATAAAATTCTTCCTCTTCAGTACCGGGAGATAGAATATAAAATTCTTCCTCTCCCATTTTCCAGTCTGTCTTTGTTCTTAGAAAAGACACAATTCTCAACTTCCAATCCGCGCACTTGGTGCACGAGGAATTTTATCTCAACTCCTAAATAGAGATAAGTGTACGCCTAATACGCGTTGCCGGTTTATTCTTTCACCGATTGGAAAAGACACCAGGGTCTAAACCTGGGGAATTTTATCCCGAAGCCTAAGTAGGGATGAGTCAACACCTAACACGTGTTGCCGGGTAGCCTATTCCCGTAACAAAGGCAAAGCCTATGTATTCAAAATCATAGCACAAAGTCTCAGAGAATTCACTCTCTCAGCACAACGTTACATGCGGAACGGATTTAGACAATCCGCATGCTAGCCCGATTCAAACGGTAATCGGTAAAGGCACATCAAACCCGTTAAGGGCTGGGGGTTTGCCAAAAATTCCAAAGTCTATGTCTAACACGCATGGCCGGTTTAGTCTTTCGCCGATTGAAAAAGACACCAAGGTCTAAACTTGGGGAATTTTATCCCGAAGCCTAAGAAGGGATAAGTCGTCGTCTAGTACACGGCGCGGGGTACCTTTTCCCTATAAAAAAAATGGTTAAGTTTATGTATTCAAAGTCATAGCATCAAGCCTAAGAAAAGCAATTCTCTTAGCACAACGTTACATATGAGACGGGTTTTAATAATTCACATGCTAGTCCGATTCAAACGGTAATCGGTAAAGACGTATCAAACCCGTTGATGGCTGGGGGTTTGCCAAAAATCCTATAAATCTTATCATCGCTGAGTTCAAAATAAATACCATAAAGGAATCAAATGCGGAGTCTCTATTAATAGATCAAGTCAAAGCATACAATAAAAAGCTCGTTAGCCCGAAGGCAGCTGACGGCTAAGAACATGAGACTCTAAACTAGAAAGCCTATCTATATAACTCTGCTCAAGTTCTGCCTGCAGGCCAGCTCGGACGGATTCTTCAGAACTGCTCAAGATCTTCACGGCTTCATTCTTCAGCTTCATCAATCTCTCCTGTGTAGATCCTAGCTTCTCGAGGGCCTGTCCACGAGAATGCTCTACTCCAGCCAGGTCTTCTGCAATGATAGTAATGGACTCCTCGGCGTGCTTCAAGGCCTCCTTCAACCTAGCCACTTCCTCGCGGCCGGAATCCAAAGAGCGGAGTAACTCGGCTCTATCTGTATCCTTCCTCGCCACGGTAGCCATCAGCTGCGCAACTGAATGCTCATGTGACTGAAGCTCATTGCCGACGGAAGATCTCAGGTTGCGCCACTGTGCCAGCCTATGCTCCATCTGAGAGGACACGAAGGAAGAAGCTCCATTAGCCTTCAATTCCTTCAACTCTCGGATCTCCGACTCCAGAGCAGTAAAATCGGCAATGAAGGAATCAGCCAACTCCGGATATCCTTCTTCTCTAAACATCATCATGTGACGAGAAAAGGAACGCCTGAACTAATCAAAACAATATCCTCGATGAAGCAGTTTCTCGATCATGCCGTTAAAAAAGGCGGTAAAAAAGCCGAGGTCTGTACGGAAAATGTCTCTGTCAGGATCGGTACCGGCCAAGAGGGCGCGAACATACTCATATAGAGATGATCGAGATCCTACAAACAACAGTATGGAAAGTTAAGAGATTATCGAATACGATAAAAAAATTTAAAGGCAAATTCCGAGCATACCGATGCTAACGGAGGTCCCCTCAGGCTGAGATCTGACAGGTTCCGAAATAACTGCAGGAGTAGTCATGGAGGGTATATCAACCCCTGTAGGCAAATCGGTCATGCCTCTCGGCTGTGGCAGGGAGACACCGCTCTCAGGCAAACTATCAGTCCCAGAAACTGTAGTAGCATCAGGCACAACGGCTGATCCTAGAGTTACATGTCTTTATTAGTCAAAATGAAAATTTGGACAAATAAGGAAAATCGGGATGATAAGATCGAATGCATACCTGCAAGTCCATCGTCCTCAGATGCAAGAGGGATACCAGAAGTCATAAAGGTATCAGTCCCAGTGGCTGGTCCTATGATTACACCCCTCTAAATCAGATAAATGAAAGGGAACACGACATCCAAAGGTCGTCTGCATACCTGCGAGTCCGTCACTCTGAGGTAAACTAGATGTGCTGGGGAGTCTTACTGAATCAGTCCCAATGACTGGCACTGTAATATTAATCCTTCCTTAGTCAGACAAAGGATCAGGCAAAATGAAAGAAATCAGATATATATCTGTGAATGAATTGCTCTCAAAGGGTGGTCCCACGGTTCTTCTGGTGGCCTGCTCAGCCAGCATATCGACTAATAATCCAGCGTCTGGTCCCGAGAAACCTGGTGCAGAGGCACACCTCTGTTCCTCGAAACCCACATCATGAAAGGTCTGATCCTCAACTGGCTTTTCTATCACGACATCTGCAGAATAATTTAAGTGTTGGATATATATACAAGAAGATGGGAAAGAAGGAAAAGCTCAGAAGTACCTGCAGCCGGAACAGAAGATCCTTGTTCCCCAATATCCATGCTTGAGTTCTTCAGGAAATCTGAAAGAATGCGAGGCACAAAAAATAATGAATCCTGATTTCTCTAACTCCACCAAATGCTACTCGATGAGGGTATCATCGGATTTAGATATACTATTAGCCTGCTCGGTGTCAATGTTCGTATCAATACCCAGGGAACCATCCCGAATGGCGTCGCACATTTGCTGCATGAAGTTATCCATATTATCAGAATCAGGGAATACGGGGTCCGGTGGAAGCTCGCCCTCGTCATAGTACCCTGGAGCATAAAACATGATTACGAATCCCAGAAGGTGAGACATCTTAAAGCAATGAAATCGACGAAATGTTACCTTCCTCTCCATCGGCGATGTCTCCTAAATCCACTCCATAGGGACGCTGGCCGACGTGTGGTTTATGAGCAGTCTTCTTCTTCTTCGAAGTATCAGCCCTCATAAAACCAACGGGTCGTTCATGCATGGACTTGCCACGCGTCTCAACATGCGTGGGAGCTTGGCCACTAAGCCTGGACCTCGCATAACGAGAAGCGAGCGACTCGTGCTCATCGACTGTCCTACCTGGGGTGATAAGAGTCAGTTCGTTGATACCAATTGAAATGGAGAAAGAAGGTTAAAGAGCATGACAAACCTGCATCAAGTTCTTCTTGGTCAGTATCTATATCCACATATTCCTCCGCAGAAGTCTCATCATCATCATCAGTAGGAAGGAGCTCTTCATCATCTTTGTTCGAGAAAGAAGGTTTGGCAGGCTTCTTTCCCTGTCTCCTAGCAAGCTCAGCTTTACGAGCAGCCATCATAGCGATCCGGATCGAGTGCTCAGACTGTAACTCTGAAAGACTCCTCACACCTGTGGATTCATTGGCGGAAAGGAACCACTTGCAACTGAGGAAAGTAATTAGCGGCTGGCGTCTATATGAAGGAAGAGCAAAGTGGGCTCCGGTGCAGCCCACCATAGTCCATAGCCATGCTCGTACGCCGTCAATAAGCCCTCCCTCAACCTTCAAACCACGGCTCGAATTCCCAACATATAGTTGGTCATAGCCAAACTGACGAGCAAAACGGCAGGGAAGGTAAGGCTCTATGTGGCAACGATTCTTCACCCGGAGAACGAGATACCCAACATGGATGTTCACTAACCAGCGGAAACAACCAACGTCGAGAACAGTCCGATTACTTCTGGGTTTCTCCTCATCAATCAGCACATCACCATAGCGACCCGAAAAGTGAGGAAAACACTTGAAGAACTCCCAGCTCTTACGAACTTGAAGCTCTCGTTGTACATCACGGAATTTCTTCCCGAGCAATCTGCTCCTCTCCAACAGCTGCACGAAAGGAACGGGGACATCAACAACGCTGGGCGCCGACATCAAGTCAGGACGGTGAAGAACAAGCCACGCCATCAGATACGCATAAGGAAGCTCGACCTTCGGACAAATAAGCTCGGTCGATGGTTCAGAACCCACCTGTGTAAAACTACTGACCAGACACCTAAGCCCGCAATGGATGCCAGCAACCATCACTGGGAGCAGGGAAAGCTCTCTCCCGTAAGCTAGCTGAACTGCGTCTGAGAACTGGTACGGAACAACACATTTCTTCAACCAGAGGGCAAGATAGCCTGCTAGCAGAGTCCGGGGCTCAATGGACTTCTGTGCACGGCGGAGGAACGAACGAAACTTGGTTCCCGCGGGAAAAGCTCCCTCGGCACTGGCAATGGTGTAAGAACGAGCCTCAGCCTTCTCCATCAACTCATTAATGGTGGTACGGGTCAAGACTTCTAACTCACGAAGGGGCTCGCCGGAATCACCCTCCAAATTCGGGAACAAATAGACAGCAAACTGCTTCAAGCTGATCTGCTTTTTCCTCTTCGCTGGAGGAGAAATCTTGATCAAGGAGGTATGATAATGGCAGGTGAGGTCCCAAAGAGTATCGTACATATCGGGAGTATCCTTCTTCAACCACTCCAACTGCTGGTTCAAGGGAAAGTACTCCTGGTATGGACAATCCCCCATCGGAAGACCAGAAACCTGATGCATCTCGTGTAAGGCTAACCCTAACTCTCCGCCGCTGGTCAGGAACGTGTTACTGTCGGGCATGTATGTCTCCAACAACGCCAAGAAATGGCTGTAGCTGACCGGGAGTCCATACATGGTGGCTCGTATAGGTGCATACAATCCACTGCCCTTCAAATCCTTCTCCCAGCGCCCCAAGACGTAACTGGTCATGCGTGTCCACCACCCCTTGGGTAGTGAGAAAGCCCAACCATAGCATCTATAATCTGGTGGAGGTAATCTCCTCCCAAGATGAGCCAGACGGTTCTTCACGGTAGGAGCGGCTGCTGATACCTCGCCTGGGGGTGCAGTATTAAGACCCGTAATCCCTGGTCGAAGACCGCGGATGTAATGATACCCAGCAGAACCAGGAGTCTTATGATGAGAGGTATATCCACACTGAACTCGCTCAGCATCATCGGTAAGATGCCAAGACATATGTCGCTCCACGGCCTGTCCCTCCAAATGAGTGAAAGAATACTAACGAGGAATGGAGGGAATATATAGGAGAGCTCCTTCGTCGAGAGTCAGCCAATGCTCCTCGATAAGAGTCAACGTAGCAGGATCCTCAGTGTGATCTTCGAACAGAAAACTGGGCTTCTTTAAAGCCTGAGTAGAAGTAGAATCTACAGTAAAGGAAGCATCTGTAATCAACTGGCGTAAGCAATGACACCCTCCATCCTGTATCAAACGACAGGATTCGTCGGGGCGATCTCTGTCGAACTGAGGTAGTGGACAAATGGCCTGCCTGATGGAAGCCGAAGAGAAAACTTCCCTGCTACAACCAGTAGGGGCATGATGAGGGAGACTGCCCGAGGGGAACTCGACTGCAACAAAACACAAGGATGGAGTCAGAAAATCCATCTGATAAAAAAAAGCGAGATAAGATCATTCACGGGATAATTGGGGAGACGATTTTGGGTGTCCTACACTGGAAGAACGGTATGCATCACCACGTAGATAACGTGGTAACAGACGCCGACCTATAAGATGTAAGATGACACGAGATTGCCCCAATATACCAGAAGACTTGAATTGGCTAAGCAAAACAAGTCCGAAACCTCAACCCCCACGAAGGAGGGTATCGGTTCTTCCTTAATGACCCGCGAAGGGATCAATCAGGGATACAGAAATAAAGATTCTCACCCCCGAAAAAGGAAACTGCTGGAGGAGAGGATGCTGTAAGAACTTCCTCCTCGCTAGGCTGTGAACGGGAGCGACTCCTAGGAGGTCGAGGTCGACGTGGAGGCATTGAAAATCTGCAATGAAAAGCAGTAAGTCAGGCACAATATGAATACACGAAATTTAAAAGGGAAATTAAGAACTTGAGCTAAAGTCCTATGAATAAATAGGATTTTATAATTGAAGTCTAATTAAACCTACAAATTTCGTGCATGCGAAACAATGATTGTCATTTTCGCGGTAAATTTTGGTAAAATACCCAAAACACCCCTCGTGTTCAAGGCTAAATTCAGGTCAAGGACACGCTTGAGTTGGGTCATGGTCATCATATCTGATCATATAGCACCCCCAATACCTCACAATTTTGGTTAATTTTGCAAATAAACCCTTTTTGTAAAATTTAGCCAATCTTGCAAATAGACCCCTCCACAAATTTCGGTTTAGTTTCCGCACACCTTTCTCAAAACTTTGGTCATAGGTTTGTGATCTAAACTTTTGGAATTTCAGTCCTGAAATTTCAGCCCTTTTGCAAATAAACCCCCCTATACTTTGTGGGTTGCTCTTTTGCAAATAAACCCCTCAAACAACATTGAATCTTTCGCATACAAACACCTCTCAATTTCCGACCAAATGAGCATGTAATCTAGATCCTAATTTCAGTCCTTTATTACATGAACACCACCTCAATTCTCTGGCCAATTTTACAAATAAGCCCCCAAAAGAATTTCTGCCCATAATAGGAGCGGACTTAAACAATCCGCATGCTAGCCCGACTCAAACGGTAGTCGGTAAAGGCTAATCAAATCCGTTGAAGGCTGGGGATTAGCCAAAAATCCTAAAGTCAACGCCTAACACGCGTCGCCGGGTAGTCTATTCCCGTGAGAAAGACGAAGTCTACGTATTCAATATCGTAGCACTAAGAGCGTTAACTCTCTTAGCACAACGTCACATGCGGAACGGATTTAAACAATCCGCATGCTAGCCCGCCTCAAACGGTAGTCGGTAAAGGCTTGTCAAATCCGTTGGTGGCTGAGGATTTGCCAAAAATTCTATAACTGCGAGTCATTGATGCATCAACTCCACTAGTTGGTCTCGTGACTTGAGCACCCAACAAATTCAGGACAAGATCCACACATGCAGATGAATCAACTTTAACAGTTGGTCCTGCAACCCCAACATTCGGGACCGCGATGCTCCAATACCTTAAGAGCTTAAACTGTGTATACTCCAGTAAACGTACGAGTATAAACTGTGTCAACGTTCGACGTTCGAAACCCTAGGGTCAACGCCGGTCAACGCGTAACCCTAGGTCAACGCCGGTCAACGCGTAACCCTAGGTCAACGCCGGTCAACGCGTAACCCTAGGTCAACGCCAGTCAACGCGTTGCGACCAAAAAGTCAACGTTCGACGTTCGAAACCCTAGGGTCAACGCCGGTTAACTCATAGCCCTAGGTCAACGCCAGTCAACGCGTTGCGACCAAAAAGTCAACGTTCGACGTTCGAAACCCTAGGGTTAACGTCGGTCAACGCGTAACCCTAGGTCAATGCCAGTCAACGCGTTACGACCAAAAAGTCAACGTTCGACGTTCGAAACCCTAGGGTCAACGTCGGACAACGCGTAACCCTAGGTCAACGCCAGTCAACGCGTTGCGACCAAAAAGTCAACGTTCGACGTTTGAAACCCTAGGGTCAACGCCGGTCAACGCGTAACCCTAGGTCAACGCCAGTCAACGCGTTGCGACAAAAAGTCAACATTCGACGTTCGAAACCCTAGCGTCAACGCCGGTCAACGCGTAACCCTAGGTTAACGCCAGTCAACGCGTTGCGACAAAAAGTCAACATTCGACGTTCGAAACCCTAGGGTCAATGCCGGTCAACGTGTAACCCTAGGTCAACGCCAGTCAACGCGTTGCGATAAAAAGTCAACATTCGACGCTCGAAACCCTAGGGTCAACTCCGGTCAACGCGTAACCCTAGGTCCACGCCAGTCAACGCGTTGCGACAAAAAGTCAACATACGGTGATCTGAAACCCTAAGTCAACGCAACGTGACAGAGATAGTCAGTTCAAAGTCAATGACACGAGCCAAACTCAACTCACTGGTGATAGACTCGAGACTCCGACGACGGTCAGGCGATAAACGCAGCGTCGGAAGAACTTCGGCTATTCGTCAAAGCATTGAATAGACCGAAAATCGAAGGAGTCAAGAGTTGAAGCTAACTACAGGTCCTTTACGCCGACTGAAGGCTAGATCAATCACATCCAAAGTATTCCAGCCTCTTCTATAAAAGAAACGAGTCCGGAACGCTTTGGAGGAGGTATCTGTAGGCATCGAAAATTACATATAAGTCTCTACGAACAGCTCAGTGTTAAGGAATGACGATGAACGTCACTATCCAGTTCACAGGAGTTCGATTGACGTCGGTGAATGCTTGAAGTGAATCAACGAACTACGTGAGCTGACAGAATTCCGGAATAACGAAGGTGCGGGCTAATCGGGAGCCCCGCAATGTTTACAAAGGGAACAATGCCCTTTGTGTCTCATTCATTCTACAGATAATCCAACCATTGGAGCTGATAGAACTCCTTGTCGGCTTTCTAACGCACTTCGAATCACTCAAATCCGAGTTCGGACGAAGAATTTATAACGGAAGCAGTCAAACGGGCATTGAAAACGTCTCAAAGCTGAACTGAGGCACCTACGGTGTCTTGGCCAAGTCAAGACACCCCAAGGGTGTCTCGACCAAGCCAAGACACCCCAAGGGTGTCTCGGTTTAGCCGAGACACCCCAAGGGTGTCTCGGCCAAGCCAAGACACCCCAAGGGTGTCCGCAACCCCTCATGCCTATAAATACAAGCCTTAGGCCTCATTTTTTCAGATCTGGAGTTTTGGAGAATTGGCGAAGCCCTGCCGGAGTGAAGAGTGATCGAGCACTTCAACGCAAGAGAGTTTCTTCGTCAGATCTACATCACCCGTACCCGATCCTTATTATTATCCCATTGTGGTAATATTAAGAAGAGAAAATATCTCGCTTTTATCGAGATAGGCGCTTCAAGTTTCTAGATCTCCTCACGGATCGACGAAGCTCTGGATCAGATCTGATTGCCAGGTAGTCCACGGATATCAACGTCCCCGTCATAGGCTAAAGACCCACGCAAGCAAGAGACAACGAACGGATCTTGTGTTTATTTTTCAAGAAAGTTGTAATTTTTATTTCTTTGTTGTTTGAATTCATTTGTAACGTTTGAAGTTTAATGAAATCAATGATGAAGGTAATTTTCGACGAAAACACACCGGATCTGAAAAAGCAAGTCTTCAAAGCTTCAAATCTCCAAGGTTCAGATCTCAATCTAGCAGAGCTTCGCCTTCCAAAAATTCCAACCCCTAAAAAATGAGCTCTCAAGTCCTATTTATAGGCACTCAGAACTGTGCCCGGGCACATCCTGATTTGGTAGTAAATCCGCTTCGGTGTTCGAGTTCGAATCCGTTATATGGTTGGATAACTCGTTGACTTACCGAACTGTTAGCTTGATTCCGCACGCGAGTGGATGTATTCCATTGTTTGCGTGCGGTTCGTTAGCCTCGTCGCCTCGTTAATCCACTTCGTTGCGTGTGATTTGGCTTCAGTATTGTGGACTAACGGTCGTGTTTGGGTATGTCGCCCGATGGTTCGTTGGTTTGTCGAATCACCGTGCCGAGCTATGCTAAGGGACCCATAGGCAGTTTTATACGCCTACATTCTCAAGGAAAATATGGTCAATAATACTGATTTAATAGTCATAAACCCCCATTTATTGAGCATTAAACCCCTCTTCTTTCTCATAAATAGAGAGGGATTTTGCTCAAATAAAAAAAGGAGAGAGAATCGGCCATTGACATAACTCTTGGAAAAAAGAGAGAAGACGTTGAATAACGAGCTTTCATCCACTTCTTCAACTCAGTATTCACATATCTCCCTCTCTAATTAAGCTAATCATTTAGCTTCATATTAACAATCAGTTGTTAAGATTCTCTTTGAGATGAGCGATAAGTTATTTTCTTAAAGAAACCAACTAAAGACCCACCGTCTTTATATCAGACCATTAACGGAAGACAAGAATGACCGTCCATCGACGCACAGAAAAAAAACCTAGTTTCTCTATAAATTTTCTTGTTTCTAATTTCTTAAGATTACAACTCTTCTTTATAAGTTATCAATTTTAAGAACAAAAGTAATTAGCATCCACACTGTCATCCTGTGCTCAGCAACAGAGCTTCAATCTCTTGACTCTTGGAGCCCTCTTTGATCTCTTCTACTCTTCTCCTACTTGAACGATATGTCTAAAAGAGAATGAAGTATCCAATGTTAGAAGCAAGTTATGCATGTGAAGAATTTTTCTCGTTGAAAATCTTGTCTTTTCTTGGCTCTTCATACGCACCAACAGAAGGTAGATAATAGAACTTTCTAAAACTTATGCAACTAACCATCACCGATGAAAGAACCATTAGAAAATAGAAGTTCCTCAAAGAAGTCAGGTGATGTTACCTAGAAGCTTGGATAAAATAGAGGACATACCTTGCAAGTAACATGACATTAATAATGAAAAGATAACTATCTGATTACCAAACATGTTTTGCACAAGGAACATGTTTCATCATCAACCCAGCCTATAGTAACAAGTCTCTCCTTAGTTTGCAACTTTCTCTTTGTAGGTATCCACACATTAACTTTGTTTAGCATAATAGAATGCCAAAAAATTTGAACGAGGAACTTTTCAAATCACTACTATCAAGAATCAGACTTAACAGAAAAAGCCCATGAACATTGATAAGACCAGATCGCGGCATCATCGGTATTTGAGGGAAAGATATTGGATGAAGTTAAAAAATCCTTTAACCAAGATATTGCATTTCTCTCAATCTTAGTAGATCCTAGATGAAGAAGAGGTTATCACGTCCATGAGCCATTGTGAAAATAGCCTTGAGATCTCACACTAACTTTGGTAGAGAAAGCCAATTTATATGTCAATGGGAACATACTCTCCATGACTTCTATCCCAGTCATTTATCTTCCTAGAATCTTGAGTTAGAACTAACCCCTATGTTTCCTTGGACAAAATTCAAAAAAGCTTGGTTAGAAGACTTAATATCATGCTAAAATCTTGATGCATATGAGCTAGATGGAGTGCTATTAAGAATAGATTTACTTTTAGAGTATAAAAAGTAGAGACATCGAGCAAGAAGAGAATTGTTGCTCATGATTTTCCAAGTCCATTTCGATAGAAGAGCAGTGTTAAAATCAGAAAGATTTAGCACACTAAGGCCCCCCTCCTTAGACTTATAAACAATGTCCCATTTTACAAGAGCTTTTGATTTGTTTTCCTTCTGATATGCCTCAACCACCCCTCCCCCCACCCTCCCCAGCAAAAAAAAAAGAAATTGCATCTAATTTTATACATTACATTGATCAACCAATTAGGAAAGCTTATAGAAAAGCATAACGTAAAGAGGAAGCGAGGATAGAACAGAGTTAACTGGGGTCAATCTACCACCAAACGACATTTTCACATGATAGCCCTTGTTTGAAAGCATGTAAAAGAGGTTATCAATCGTGTTTAGAGAGAATCCTTCCTTAGGGGTACACCAAGAAATTTAAAAGGTGAGGAAGAAAGAGAGAAATTAAGAATTTTTGCAAGAGAGCGGTCTTTATATGGAGATTTGTCTAGATAGAAGAGATAGTCTTACCATAATTTATCTATCACATAGATATATTCTCAAAAAAAATGGACTTAAGAATGTGGAAGTCTGAGAGAAGAGCTCTGCAGTAAATGAGTGTGTCATCAGTGAATTGTAGTGATATAATATTATTTAGATAACCTATTAAATGAATTTTAGAAATATCTCTTGATTCAACACTCACTTACATTTTATTAAGGATGTCAGCTACAAGCATGCAAAGAATAGGTGAAAGATGTTCTCCTTGCTTTAGACCCCTTTGACAGTTGAAAGTTTTTTAAGGAGATCCATTCACAATAATGGAAGATTTAGAAAAGGAAATGATATGCTCAATCCAGTGACATCATCTATGACCAAACCCTCTAAATTTCAACATGGAAAGAATAATGTCCCAACTTTCAGAACCAAAGGCTTTCATGAAGTTAATTTTAATGATACAAATATCCCTCCTTTTAGAGTGACAATAGTGTAACATCTCATGAGCAAGAAGGATAGAGTTGAGCATGGATTTTCATCCTTGGAAAGCTGACTGAGTTTCATCAATAAGTGTAGGGTGAATATTTGATTTTCCGAAAAAGGGAGTTTCGTTTGTATTTATAAGAAAGCTTATTACAAACTAACAAATCAAATGTTTACAACAGAAGCAGAGGGAAGGCCCTCTTTGTTTTGTGTGGGGACTTTAGGTGGCGATAGGATGCCTCGCTCGGTGCTCGTGCCGAGTCTGCTTCCCTTGGACGATCCGATCGAAGTTGATGCCGGAGCCGGAGCTTCGGTTCTCAAATGAGGGAGCCTTTGGCAAAGGTCCAGGTTCAACCTTTGGGAGATTAGCCAGCAGAATATGCAACGGCCAACCCCCTTCTTCATGCTGCTGAAGATGGGTTTTAACAGGCAAGGGATGACATGGGCCATCCCTTGATTCATGGGATTTGACCATGTGAGGGAGACAGCTTGACTACTCCTTGAATTATGGGATGTGACCACACGTTGTTCGGAGACGTCCTGCTGTCCATTCGTACCATCAATGGTCATTCGAAGAGCTATGCTCTGCATCACGCTACATAGGAGTGGGAAAGCCCCTCCTCGTATGCGTGACAACGGCTGTCAGATGCTTGCGTAGATCTGACCAACCACCGAGCGTTGGCGGCTCTCGTCCCTTCACCTGGACAACTGAGGTGAGCCGCATTTATGAGGGTGCAGGCTGTTTCGGCGCCTGTCCGCTCATTCGTACTGTGGACGGCCATCTGACGGGCCTGGAGTATTGTGCCCTCTCCCTTGATTTGTGGGATTTGACCACTGATGTAACTGTTCCCATACTCCAAGTGGGCAGTTGACAGTGAGCTGGCGAGTCTGCAGCTTGGGTCTGCAGGTGAGCTTAGGACTGCAGGCAGACTTGGGTCTACAGGCGAGCTTGCAGGCGAGCTGAGTCTGCAGGCGAGTTTGGGACTGCAGGCAGACTTGGGGTCTGCAGCCAGCTTAGGACTGCAGGCAGATTTCGAGCTGCAGGCGAGCAGGCAGACTTGGGTCTGCAGGCGGATTTGGGACTGCAGGCAGATTCGAGCTGCAGGCGAGCAGGCAGACTTGGGTCTGCAGGCGGATTTGGGACTGCAGGCGAATTTGAGCTGCAGGCGAGCTCCTGAGCATGGATTGAAGAATAGGCCGTAACTTTCAAACCGTAAGTCGGAATTGGACGAATTACATATGAAAATCGCCTATCTCGACGAGATGGAGCCATCTGAACTAAGCCGAAGGCTTCGGTTCGCTTCCTCCGTTTTGCCAAATTCCTTACGGTTTGGGAGATATCTGCGTTTTCCCCTTTTTCTGCTTTTTTCGGGCGAGGTTTTAGCAGTTTTGTTCTGAACTTCTCTGATAAGGATTTAAAGGCAATTTTTATTGCCTACAATAAGCAAAGGCAACAGGGGGCCAATCCTATTAGTTAGGACTTTAGTAAAGATTTTGAACAATCCATTAAGAAGGCTAATAGGCCAAAGTCTTTCAATTTGTATGCTCTTCTAATTTTGGGATAAGAGCAATGAAGGAGAAGTTGATGCTGTAAAGAGAAGAAGCATCCATGAGAAGGTGATCAAAGGCTAAGAATAAATTAAGAATAAATCATCCTTAATGATAGACCAAAACTCTTGGAAGAAGATAATAGGGAAGCCATTAGGCCCTAGGGGTTTATCATGATAAAAACCAAAGAACGCTTTTCTTAACTCTTCTTTATTTAAGGGATTATCTAGATGAGAGAGATCTAATTGTCATTAGGGTATAGATAGTTCCAGTCAATATCAAAGAGGAAAGTTTTCTTAGCCTAAAAGAGGAAGGTCATCAATGATGAGATTGGGAATAAAATTTTTCTCCTATGATTAGAGCCAATTTTGTGGGCAAAAGAGGTATTAGAATCATTCTCCCTTAACTAGTGCACGCACGATCTATGCCCCTACTATATCTCTACATCCTCAGCCAAAGAAAAAAATTTAGATTTGAGGTGGTTCCTAGATGAGATTTAACCCTTAGACTAACTTGTTGATCTTCTATTGTGAGAAGAGAATCAAGAGCTGCAAGGGTTTTTTCTTTGAAATCATGATAGAATCAAAGATGTGCTTTTTGCACGATTTGATGCAATGTTTTAGAAGCTTTAACTTGAAGGATAAAGAGCTAATAGGATTACCCTCACATTTAAAAGAAGCCAAATAAGAGGAGACAAAGTTGTGGAAAAAAATCATGGGAGAGCCATGTGTTGGCCTTCTTGTATTGATGATGATTTAACAAACAATTTACATCTAATATTGTTTGTCCAGTGTTTGTGTTTGATTATTTATTATAGACAAACAATAAATTGGAGGATGGATGAAATTACGCTTCAACGATCATATCCAATTAATGGAGGTTGGCAGAATAGTGGGTGAATCCTATGCAATTCAAGTTGAAGATCAAAGTTCTAGCTTCATCCGTAATGTGTACCAAGTCAAGCTTATTGAAGATCAAGATCTAGCTTAGGTAACATTAGTTTAGATTTATATTATGTGTGTTGGTACTTTAAGCTCAATCATATATACACACACATTATATTGGTTTCCTTGTATATATATATAGTTATATATATATATACACAACATAGTTTCATATATACATATATGTTTGGTTTCTATGTATATATATAGTTATATATATACATACATAGTTAGAGTTTTCATGTTCATAAATATGAAATCATATATTTCATATTTATTATTGTGTTTTAGAAAATATTGCATAGAATATGCAAATTTGTGAAAATATTATGTTTCTAGTTTATAGACTTCATAACAATAGTTTACATATTTCTTTAAGTCTACAAAATCATTTTGTAAAGTTTCAAAACATGGTTTAGTCAAAATGTTAAAATTTATATGTTTACATTTTCATGTTTTGGACTATTTTGTAAAATAATAATATTTTATATTTGGGAAGTCCTTTTTGAAAACTTGTTTTTGTAACATGTTTATTATCATATTTACAATCATTTACCAAAATTTTATATTTTTTAGAATTTATTTGATATTTTTAAACTCAGTTTAAAGTTGAGTTTTTCTGTGCACTTCAGGTCTGTGCATGTTTAGTCGACTCATGAGTCGACTCATAAGTCAACTCATGAAGTACAGCACAGTTATGATTTTTCTTCTACTGAGTTGACTCATATAAGCTGACTCATTAGTCGACTCATAAGTCGACCCACAAAGTGTAGCGGAGTTGTGATTTTTCTTCTGTTGAGTCGACTCATATAAGCCGACTCATTAGTCGACTCATAAGTCGACTCATTAGTCGACTCATGAGTCGGCTCATAAGTCGACTTATGAAAGAGCCGTTGCATAGTAACGGCTAGTTTCCAGAAGTGTTTTCTAGGGGTTTTTTTGTTTGTTTGTTGGGGTTTTTGCTGATGTTTTGGGCTCCTATATATACCCCCTTTGCTCTTATTTTTTTGAGACAAGTAATAAAATGTTTTAAACAAGTTTAAAGAGTTTTAAATAAGGGTTTAAGTTTGGTTTAAGTTTGTTTAGAAGCTTTTAAGCAATTGAGAGTTTATTTTGTGAAAAAAATTTCACAAGGGCTTGAGGAAGATCATCCATCAGTGTTTGAGCATCCAACTCTTCTCCCTCTCTCTCTTGATCTATAGATAAGTTTTTCTTAAACTCAATTCTAGCATTTTATATATTTGATCTTAATTTCATAAGCTAGATTTTATGTTGAGTTTAAATTGCGTTTATTGAATCTCTTTATTCACACACAACCATTGAGCTTATTGTATTTACATTTATAGTATATTTGGGTTGTGGGATTGTGACATTGAGTGTGAGCTTATATTGTGTTCTCATCCATATTAGAGAACAAATTACTTTGTTATTATGCCTAATTGTGTAGATCACTTTGTAATATACTTGTACACCGAGAGGAGTGTGTGGTGAGGACGGAGTCGATACCAAGAGGAGTGGCGTCGGTGGCCTAGTGAGAGGTGATAATTCCGAGCACTTGAGGGAGTCGATACATGAGGACCAACACTTGAGGTTATAGCTTGTGTATGTACTTTGTGAGGATTTGTGAGAGTTGTCGGTTGACTTGATAACCGAGTGCGTAGAGTTTTCAGTTAGCTAGAAAACCGAGTGTGTAGAGAAGTTCCGGCTTCCAAACCGGGTTATGTAGTGGATTCTCCCCGGGAGTGGGGAGCAGAGACGTAGGACGGAAGGTCCAAACTCCGTGATTATTTTTTTGTGTTTGAGTTTGCCATTGGCGAATTTATTCTTGCATATTGTTATATCGCCATTGTTACATGTTAATTTTGTTTACCCTTGTTTATATTATATAATCTTGCACATATCTTGTAGCATATCATACTTGCTTGGATATATTTGTTAGTAAGTTTTAATTGGTATTTAAATCGGATTAGATTAGCATAAACCCTATTCACCCCCCTCTAGGGTTCTTTCCTAGCGAGCTTAGGGTCTAACACCATGATCATCATAGTTTATTACACTTTTAAACCTTCATTATCTTTTAAATTTAAATAAATATATCATTAGTAATGTGTTTTTCTCTTAATTTTTATAAGAAATAAAGAATTAATGAATAAGAGCTCAAAAAACTCAATTTTCCTTATTTTTTAACATTTTATAAAAGCCTAAGATCAAGCCAAGCAGCATATAGAAGCCTAACAAACAATGATCTAATAAAAAGAAATCAAATCAAATTCATATTTAGGATAATCAGCCACAAAGAAATATTATTATCTCCCAAATCAAAAGGCGAAATCTAACATATGATATATAAAAATTACCTATCTCAACGAGACAGAGCTATCTAGATTTCAAAATTTTAAAATTTCAATCACTCCACTAATCGATTGGCCAATTAGTTGGCTAACCGATTGGAACCAACCGAATTGTTAATCACTTGACCAATCGGTTGGCCAACCAATTAGTCAATCAATTAGTCAACTGATTGATTCATAACTGAATAGTAAACAATTGAGATTAAATCCTTAGAGTCCAAGGCTAATTCAAAGGCCCTTATTGATTTTTGTAGGTTATAAATAGAGGTATAGGGTGAGGGGTTTGAGTATAGAAAGTTTTGTAGTAATCTCTATTTTGAGATGAATGTTACTCTTAATTGAGAAGACCTTCTAAAATTATAAACTTTATTTACAATTAATAAAAATAATTTTTCCACCTTTTAAATTTTTTTCTTCTTTTTTATTGACAAATATGAATATGATGATTTTCTTTCAAGGGGTCAACCGTTGCAATGTAAGTTTTTATTTTTCTCTTCCATTTTTTTTAGAAATTCATGTTTAGGATTTTATTTTTTTATGTTGGTAGATTAGATTTATTTTCATATCTTATAGCTTCGATTTACTTTCATTCTCTTTTATTTTGTTATTTATTTTAATGATCTTTTATTATTTTAATGCATTTTTATTTTGTAGTATAGATTCATTTTTATGCTTTTATTTTTATTATTTACATTTTCTTTACGCTTATAGTTTAAATTTTCATTTTCCTATTTTTATTCTTATTTTTGTAGTTAGTTTTTATTTTTTAATAATTTAGATCTCTTTCTTTCATGCTTTCTAGTTTACATTTTATCTTCATATTTTTAGAAAATGAGTAACTAAACTCTTGTAGGAATTCTAAAATTATATGAAACTAGTTTGATTTCTTTAATGATCTAAGGATTGCTCTCTTATACTCAAAATGATCATGTTTGGGATAATCAATTAGAGAACTAATTGGTAGAAGGAGAATTTGATAATTTATACTTATTTTGGTGTTTTGATAGGTTATGCTTATGAATTCTAGAATTACTATCTAATTATTTATTCTTTTCATGAATATTAATTTTATTTGGATGATAATTTGATAGATTTTGCTTCCCTTAAGTGGTTTGATAGTCTATACTTAATAAATTTAAAGTAAAATGTGACAAAAATAGAGTAGTTTATAAATTCTAAATGAAATTAACTTGTGGATTCAATTCTAGATTCCTATCTTATCTACTTGATTTTCCTCCATCATACTTTCCTTGAATTTGCTCTTATTGATTATTTTCTTACCTTCTTGATTTTATTCTTTTCTATTTTCTATATTTTCCCCCTTTGTTTGCTCTTATTTGCCTTTATTATCACTCTCTTTCTCCCTTCTTTTCTAGTTTCATTTTATTTGTAAACACTCACCATCTCCATATTTCTATGCTCTAATTCTTAATTGTCCACATACAACTGTAGGATTCAAATTAGAATATTTCCTCACACCTTCCTCGTGTGATCAATATTGTACTATACTATAACTCAATTATGGACTTGCAATCTTGACACATATTCACAACACATCAAGCCAATATTTCTCAAATCTAAAAATGGGTTGCGGCACAATACCACCAGAATCAAGAACAATAGGATTATGTTTAGAATAGGAGGATGGGTATGTTAGATATAGGTACCCTACAGGCAATAATTATACATTGTAACAGGACCTATATGAATATAACATCCTTCTTCAAAATAAAAGTATGCTATTTTGGTTAGTATTTATATGATATTTTTTAAATACAGATAAAGTCCGTAGAATGATACTAGACTATCAGAATTTCGATAGTGATCGTAATGAAGAAGAGATCTGATTAGTCGTTAACGTATATTCTAAAATGTTCCTAGTCAATGAAGTGTTGAGATAGGATACCATCACTTTGATAAAGACTAGTGTATACTCTATTTTTCCTTTAGAAGGACGATGATCCATCTCTTAGATTATTGATGCTGAGACATCAAGATACAGTATATAGTTGACTCATTAGTGAATGAGTTGACTGAACGACTTACCGAGAATGTCTAGTTGATAATTATACTTAACTGTCAAATAGAAGTTCTCAAGTGATCTAGTACAAAGTAGTCTCTTGACCTGAAGCATGAGTGCAATATCTTACATGTCAGTATAGGTGTACTTAGACTTTTACCTAACCACAGTTCTCATTGAGTTGTGCATAACGGTTCTTGTTGGGTGCATCCCGATACATAAATAGATATTGAAATACCAAGATGGGATTCGTCTCTCTCGGTATAGGGGGTTGATGTCATAAGATTGTTTGATATAATTATAGCCTAAAAATACTTGGCCAAGGTAAATAAGATAAACTAAGTGTCAGTTTGATCTTAAAGGTTATGAGTTTAATATCAACAAATACTAATCTAGCTATTAGGATTTGATAGTTTTCCATACCCTAGGCTCTATAGTTTGACATGGTTTGACAAAGAGATCAGACTATATGATATTATCACTAAGTGGTCCTGATAAAATTATGTGAGCATCTTGTAGGCATTTATCATAACTTATACCTAGGTGGTCTTCATGTGTAGATAGTACCTCTGTTGTACTTGTGGATATAATCCACTATCGAGTCTTAAGTTGGGCCCTAGAGTCACACCAAACACGTACTTGAATCCTATAAAGTACAATTTATAGAGTTAATGCGTATGATTGATACGCATATATGATTTTCACCGGATACACATAAACGGATATATGTATCGGTAAAATCATAATGATATGTGCTTAAGAAATAAAGTCTAGTATTTTCCCATAAAGTTTAGTCAACTGGTTGACTTTTTGGTCAACAGTTGACTTTTGGTCAACTCGTTGATTTTTTGGTCATATAATGACTTATTACTTAATAATTGGAAAATTACGAAATACCGTATTTATGAAACACCATATTGATGTGGTATTTTTATTTATGAAATACACACTTCATTATACCTTAATTAATGAGTCATGAGATGAGTCATTAAGGTGGTATGGTTTGGGAATATGGTTTTTAGCACATGGTTTTGATTCTTCATGACTCTTTGCATGACTCATGAGATGAGTCATTGCATGACTTATGAAAAGGAATCATTACATTTAGATGACTCATGGCATGACTCATGAGATGAGTCATGACATATCTCACTCTATATGTATGAGCTCTCTCTCTTATGGAGAGGTTAATAAAAAATTGGATAAGTGGTTTTTTCCATAAGAGAATAAAAAAGAGAGCTCTACCTCTTACTAAACTCTAGCAATCTTTGAGTAAGAGGAAGTAATAGGATTTTTAAGTACCCCGGGGTGGATATCTTGGCTTGTGTCTCAAGAAGACTCTGATTTTATCAAGCTCACTTGAAGACTTGGAGATCCACTATAAGGAGGTTTACAACAACAAGGAGAACGAGCTAAGGGTTGTTCGATCTACCATCGAATCACACTATGAAAGTAAGTCTTCGAAGCTCTTGGTTGCTCTCTTTATTATAAGGATCATGTTAGATTTAATTAGGATAGTCTTAGTTTGTATTTCATGCTCTCTACATACTTAGTATCATTATACATACAGTCTTCTGTTGCGTATTTCATGTAGATTAAGCACGGGATTTACAACAGGGTAGACGCATTGAACAAGGAAGGGAAAGTGGGACTCAAAATCATGAGATATTAAAGATCTATCCAATCTAGCCATGGAAGGGTTCAATCTCATATTAGACTAGATGAATTTTCTCCCCTTAAAGGTAGATCCATGAGAAAAACAAAGCCCACTACAGATTGGAAAGAATTGTTATCTATAATAGAACTTTTTCTACACCTCCTTTCCTCTAAACTCAAGGTTACATTAAAGTCCCCAAACAAAGACCAAGACAAAGGAAAATTTTGACTATTTCTCTTAAGTTTCAACCAACACACATCCTTGTCTTCTTTTTCTGGTGAAGCATATATTGAAGTAACAAGTTTCCAATTGGTAACATTACGACAGAGAAAAGCCACAACTGAGAAAATGCTAACATATGAGTTAGAACATAAAAAAAAGAATCATTTCATCCTAGTAGCACTCCACCTTTAGAATGGAAAGCATCAAGACTAACCCAAGAATTAATTCTATTGCCTACCAAAGCCTTAAGGGTGTTTTGCCTAACAAAACTAAGTTTGGATTCTTGGATCCTAACTATGTCAACTCCTAAGAAAAGAATGCAGTCTCTAACCGGCCTTCTTTTAATAGGGTCATTAAACACCCTGACATTCTATGATCCTATCTTCATCAAGAACTAGATGAAGACAACAGCTAAGAAGCTTGTTCGACTCTTGCAACTTCAAGAGCCTGTAGCTTAGATAGACCCTCATCTAATATCGGTTCTTTTAATCCACAGTGGGCAAACATTTTAGCTAACTTGGACTTATGCAAAGAACTTAAAGGCACAGAGCAAGTTGAGGAGGAAAAAGAACTGATCCTTTTTGCTCGGAGGGGGGAAAGACTTCTTGAACAGAGCATGGTACTTGTAATATGGGCAGTGAAAGAGAGACCTGAGTCCCACTTTGCGTTTAAATGTTGTTGTAGCTCTTTTGAAGTCAGGAGGTTGAATTGAGTATGAGATACCATCAACCAAGAATTAGGAGTTGCCTAAAGAAGTATGAGTCAGAGAAGATCCACTTGGCTCTTGATTAGATAGGCTATGTAGGACATTAGGGTGGACCTTGATAAGTTTCGCCCACGAGGTCTTATCCACCTTGATCTAGATTCTCTTGAATTTGACCTCAATTAAAGCAGAATCCAACTCAGCCACAGTAAATTATGGAGGGCCCAATTGAAAAGGAAGTAAGGAAGTCGAAAGGAGAGGATCATGATTTTCTTGTTTCTCTCCTCTTTTCCCACTGAATCTGAATTTGAATTTGAAATAAGAGAAATGACCTTTTTGCCCATGATGCGGGCACTACCATAGAAGGTCGGCGATGTCTTGCTGTACTGCCGCGGGAGGGAGGGGATTAGCTTCCAAGCGAGTCGTAGCACCGGAGTAACCTCCATGTCTTCATTTAGATTATCACCCTTCCACGAGGATGATTCAGATGAAATGGCTTTTTCCCTCACAAAGTCCACAAAGTATTCAGTAACTTCGCTCTTCTTCTCCGATAGAGTCCTTCCTATGGCTTTAAAAGTGATATCGGCTTCCATGATATTACCAGTATTAGGTGACTTTAAGGGGATCTAGGTTTCTATCAACTTGAAGGCAAGCATTCTCTAGGAGATAACTTGGATAATGATGAGCTGGTTTGTTACATCAAAATGCTTCATTATCCTTGTTGAGAAAAGACATTCACAAGAATAAACAAGAGAGACATGCAGTGGGTAGATCTAAGTATCTAACTGAGTACTGATGTACGTTCTGATGTAATATTACCGATGCAATTGCTTGTCCTTATAGTTTAGTTATGGTAAAAATACAAAATTGGTATATTTTGTTTACCATTAGTGACAAATTGGTTTTTTTTTCTGGTGACATATTGGTATATTATTTTTTCTTCGGTGACATATTAATATATTATTTGTTTTTCGGCAACAAATAGGCCTCAGATTTTGGCCGGACTCAAATTTCTGGTAAAATTTTTCACGTGACGCCTCACGTGATGCGAACGTGGCTGCCAGCATGGCTCCCTGTGACAAATAATAGCAACTAATCCCATCCAAAATCATCCCCTTCTCCCTAAAAATAACCTAGAAATCAAGGTATTAAAGCTCACCACATTGAGAGTCGAGGGAGCATTTGAAGAGGTTGAAGGTCTGGGAGGCGTCGGAAAGGCAAGAGGAGCGAAGAGGGGAGAAAAGGGAGAGGTGAAGGAGGAGGGAGGAGATTGAGGGGTTAGAGTTTGGGATTGGAGCTAATTTATGACACTGAAAGCCACGCTAGTAGCCACTTCGCACCACGTAAGGCGTCATGTGAGAAATTTTGCCGAAAATTTGGTTTCAGCCAAATTTGAGGCACATTTGTCGTCGGAGAAAAAATAATCTACCAATATGTCACCGGAAAAAAATATATATACCAAACTGTCACTAAGGATAAACAAAATATACCAATTTGATATTTCTTCGTTTAATTATTATGATTAGTTAATTAATTGATTAATTTATTAAACAATTAACTATATAATTTAGTGTGCACGGTGACAAACAAATTTTGGATGGTGCAGAATCAAGAAGTACGTGCCCTTGTGCTGCAGGCTGAACAAGCGCCGCGAACCTGGCTTTTGATCTGGTCAAACTGTTGGCTCATGTGCGTCACTCTCAGGACAAAATTTTGCATATGCGCTCATGCACGGGAAAACTTTCGAATTTGGATCATCTCTACTACATAAAAGTAGTGGAGAGACCATTACTTTTACTCTCAATCGTTAATTACTTAGTAGGCGGTTATAATACAATCTAAATCTAATACTCACAGTACTCCCGTGTATTGCACGCATTCCTAATTTACACTCAAAGAAAAAATCACAACCACCAACTATATAATCAATGGTTGTGATTATGTAGTGGTCCCTCTACTATTTTTTAGATAGTAGAGAGGATCCGAATCCAAAACTTCCTAATGGACCCGATGGATTTTTTATCTGTTGTCCAAAAAGTAAAATAAGCACCGCGTTTGTACTAGATTCTAATGGGATTGTAACACTTTAATGTGACAGAATCCAGGTATGAGAACTTGGATATGTTAGAAATAAGATGTTTTGATGGAACTCAGCTCCTCTTGAGTCAGATACTTTGAGCTGGTTGGGGTGCTGCGTTGTAAAAGGCTGTTTGGTTTACACAAGTTTTATTTTTTTTGAACTTTATTCTTTTATTCATATTTTGAAAAAAAGAAATATATATATATATATATATATATCCGCTAAATTGTGTTTGATTCATCCAATTAAAATGGGCTAAAATTTCCAAAAAAATTATGATAAAATGTATTAAAAACTAATAAAACACGCATGTAACTCATTTCCCCTCCCCAATTTCTTTTCTTGTAGACGATAGATAGTAGAAAAGGGTTTATGTCTTTACCCTTCTGTTCTCGCTCTCGCCCCCAATTTCAGGTTCCCATATTAATTCGCACCTTTTTCTGCCTCCCTCACCCTTAGCAAAACTCGTTGATGAATTTGGAGTTGATATCAAAATTTTAAGAAAAGCTATCAGTTTTTAGGGCGAGGGATTATTTTGATTATTGATTATGGCTATCTTGTACAAGTTCGTAGAGTATCTTGATTATGAAAGTAGGAGATATTCATATCGGTTCTTTTTTGGTTCTTTGATTCCACATACTAATAATGTATAATCTTGACTGACTGACTTATATTTCTTTATTTTTCTCTTGTTAAATATCTCGTATTTTTGCCTTGCTTCATTGCATAATATCTCCTATTTTCTTTAGTTTATAATTTTCCTAAATATTGATACTTGTGGAATGAGAATAATAATTAAGCACATAGTTATGGTTATTGTAATTGATTTTCAGTAAAAAGTATTTGCATGATCTTGGCAGTAGGTTAAATTAGTGTATCGTGATCATTCTTAAATTAGGTCATTGCTAAAATGGTTGCGATCATTGTTTCATTCTCACATGATAATTATGCAAGTAGGCTTAATTGGATCACTACTGAAATGTTTCTTAATTTTGGATAAGTTTCTTGTTAATGGATGGTTAATTAGGATAAGTTTCCTGAATATTGCTTAATATTTCTTAACTAGGTTAAATTGGGTCATTATGCAAGTAGGTTAAAACGGATCGTTCTTAATTTTATTCTAACACGATAATTATGCAAATAGGTTAAATTTGGTTGTGATCATTGTGTCATTCTTCATTTTTGTATAATGTTCTTTATTCGTAGTATGATTGATTCTTGTGATCATTCTCAACATATATTGGTACACAATAAATTCTTAAAATAGTTTTGATTTGTAATGAATGTAAATGGATGGTATAGATGAAGAACAAATAAAGAGGATGAGTGCTAATACAACTATTTTTTTTTGTGGTTACGATAATAGTTTGTTTATTAAGAATGCATGTTAGGCACAATTCACATTCCAATCATACAAGAGAGGATAAGATGAAGATAATATTTTGTAGAATATAATGTGAGATAATGGTTTATTAAAGGACACAAGGAACCTTTAATTTGAAGAACAACTCTCTATGTTTCTTATTTCGGGTTCTTTTAGTATTGTAACTGATACTGATTACAATAGAAAGAATTATAATGAAATAAAGAAAGTTCTATTTTTTCCCTGGGGTTCTTTTCTGTATGCCGGTAGAGCGTTGATCTTGTACTCCGTTGACGCACCGATCAAGACAATGGGTCTTTTACTATCGATGAGAGTTAAATTACTTGGTAACTAGCTCAGTCATCTCTTAGTAATGATTCTTAGTGTGATGCGTGTTATGACTCTTCTACCAAACTTCTCTCTAGCCAGAATTGAGTCAGATTTCTAACCTTCCGAATCAGTCCCTTTAAAATGAATGATCTCCTCTCTTTTTAAAGGCTAAAGGAGAGAGTTAATGGTCCCCTTAATTATGGATTAAGTGAGTATTAAAGTAGGAGTTAGTGGAGAGCGGTTATCCCATAAATATAGCTCTGAAATGGCTATTTGGTTAGACTTTGTGGACTTGGCGAAGCTCGTTAAAGACATGGGTGAAGGTCGCTTTGAACGTGGGCGCACCTTCCTCGAAAGTGGATGACTTGGTCCACATGGGCAGAGTTTATTAGTTTAGCGAACTTCACCTTACGAGTTTAAATTTAACACGATATTCAACTCATGATTTGATCAACTGATGACGCCTTTCGACTTAATTTAAGATGTGTTGCGGGGGTCAACTCATGTTTGGCTTGGTCAAATTAAGTCAATATGGGCTTCTTAGCGAGGCTCGCTTCGGTCATTAGATGACCTTCACTGCAGCTTGTTGTGGGCTTGATTTTGGGCTCATTTTAAATATATTAAGCCCATGGATGTTCACTTCTTGGATCCAAGTTGGTCATCGTCCTAAGTGAAAATATATTTTGACCGTCTACAAGACCCCCTTCCCAAAGTTTTCAATATCCCACATTTCTATTTGTAGCTAGGATTGAAATAATTTGGGTAAATAGCCGGAGGTGTAGTGTTGAACGTGGCTTATGTTGTCTTGATTAGATAAAAACTTGTTTTCATCTGCCCACCAGAGGTGTATCGAAGGACTGATGATGCTTATGCTCATCCAAATCCATGCTTGGAATGGACTTCACCTTTTCTGTTATTGATTCAATGTAGAGAAATCAACAAAGTTTGACTTATTCCAGATATGTACAGAGGCCGGTCAATTATGGGCTGCTGGGCAAAGTTCGTCGATTAGCGACATTCACTAGCTAGCGAAGCTCGTCATCTAGCAACATTAGCTGGTTGGCATAGTTTGTTGAGATTTTCCTACGAATTTGTGCCATGATTTGTGTCTGAGATCTTTGATAGAAGATCATGTGAGATATGTTGTGGATTTGTTCAAGTTTTAGGCTAAGTTTTAGCCTCTTTGTCCGATCCAATCAAATCTCAAAACATGTGATTTTCTTGGGAGTTAGGATTTGAAAGAGGTTATAAATAGTAGTCATCCCCATCCATTCTTACCTCTTCTGCCATCTTCTTCTTCTTCTTCTCTAGGTTTGTGCCATCGTTGCATAGATTGCAGATGCTTCGTGACAAAGGAGATGAAATCAAAAGTCTCCAATAAAAGTTAGCCTAAGTCAAGGACAACTAAGCGAATGAACTCCATGTACTCCGTCACTTGACTGAGTTGCTATTTGCTGAAAAAGATATGCTCGAGGGGATCGTTGAGAACCAATCAGCTTCTTGGGGAAGCTAAATCACAATAGAGACATGTGGAACTTCGAGTGTTGTGCTCTGCTTAAGATCGTTCGGCGATTGGAATGGAACTTGAAGAAGGATCCTTGGATGTCCATAAGTGAAGACTCCGACAGTAACTAGGTATCACGAACGTAATCCTTGATTGTGATTAGATGTTATGTGGCTAACTCAAGCTCAACATCGAATTTTGGTATAAGAACATGCTTTTTCCATTGATATGCCTCACTTAGAGAAATAGAGGCAGTTCTTATCTTCATGGGGAAGTTCTTAGTTCCCCAAGTCTTTGTAACATCAGAGGAATAAGGATTGTAGCTTAGTACAGCTCGTGTCCATTCCTCAAGCATCACCTTACTCATATCTTAGGAGTATATGGCAGGAGCAAATAGCAATAAGTACTTATCATTCTTGTAATTGGGAAGTCTTGAATGTTATCTTCATGTAGTAGAGTCTTTGATAAATAAAAATAAACTTTTATTCATGTAAAAATTGTCTATCTCTTGGGTACTTGATCTGTGCATACTTTACTTCTGTAGTGAATTTAAACTCTACATGGCTTGATCCTTGCATGGAGTCACTATATTTGGAAGCGAAGTTCATCCTTCCTTATGCTGGTGAGAGTCAATTTGAAGTTTGCCAGATGAACTCTCTAACAACTTGAGTTAAAATTTTACTCAATTTGGAGACTTAATGAATTTTTCCAAGTCATTTTGGTGAGGTTCACTATGTAAAGCCTCAAACAAATTGAGTTGTGATTTTCTCAATTCGGAGACTTAGTGAAATTCATTATGACATTCAGGTGAGTTTCGTCTTCTATTGAATTGGGTGAGGTTCACTTACTGAAGGAACAGTCGTCTTAGTGAAGCTCAGCACGTCGGTTTAGGCGAGGTTTAGCCTAAGAATTTATAATTTAGGTCTTCAATCTGCGTGCCTAAAATTATGATGAAGTTCATTCGAAGAGAGATTCCAGGTGAAGTTTGAGGCTAAAATCTCTAGTGAAGTTTTAGGCTAAAATCTCTAGTGAAGTTTAGGGCAAAATCTTCTATGGAGTTTGTTGGCGAGATCTTCATTGAAATTTGGTAGCGAGATACTCTACGAAGTTTAGGGCAAGGAATCTTGGGCAAAGTTCGAGTGTTTTCGCCTATAAATAAGATAGTTTGCCTCTCTCTTCTACACTTTGATTTCAAAAATTCTCCCACACTTTTTCAAAATCTAGCTTTCTCAAAAATCCCCAAAGTTCATCATCCATGCTCCTCTTAGTGCCATTTCCAAGGGAAGAAGCTTTGCTTGAGGGGCTCGTCAGCCGAGAGCTGATGAGGTACCGGCACAGCTAGAGATGGCAATGGGTAAGTGTTGAACTCATCCATGGTGATCTTCGGATCAACCTCAGTCTCAGCCTATTAGGCTCTAAACAATGCCTCATGCCATCTGAAAACTTGATCAGCTGTTGAAGGCGAGATCTTTATGACCATTTGTGGTCTCTTCGATGAGCTTTCATTATTGGTGGTTTGGTTCTATCAGTAGTAATTAATGACGCTCATTGTGGAGACCTTCGCTCTTTCGGCAGGGATCGCTTAGCCTTTTTGGGCTTCTGCAACAGACTTTGTTTAGGAGGAGTTCATTGCTTTGTTTTGAGCATTCTTCGCTAAAGTAATGTTCGCCAGTTTAGGGTGACCTAAAGTGATCGCGTCTTGATTAAGGTACTATACCATGTCATGTTGTTAGCCTGTTGGTACAGCTTAGCTCTTCTACCAGTGATGGTGAGTTGCATACATCATGACCTAAGGGAATTAGCCACTAAACATTTGAAGAAGGGAGACAATTGCCTATGGAATCAAGTGTCCAATCCTAGGGTGGAGTTATCATATACCTATTTGGTAATATGGTTCACTCAGCACTGTCCTCAACTAATGTCAGCTGCTATGCCTGGTGGTGGGAATGTTGCCTTACTTCATAGGTATGAATGTTCAAAGTGTCTAGTTAAGTACCTTGCCAGAGTTCATAGAATTCTTTAGAACAACGATCATATCATCTTTACTACTGCTTCCCCTCAATTAATGGTGTTAGTCCTAGGGATGAGTTTGAAGACGGCATGAGTAGCGAGCGATTCACTTACTTGCCTAGTGGGTATTTCAACTGGTTGGTAAACATTAGACCAGGTCACCTCATCGCTAGGTTGAATGGTACAGAGTGCTACATCAAACCCTATTTTAACATGTAGATTTGCCCACCAATTGTGCTACGGTTAGTTGTACATCATGAATCCAAATCCAAGATTGCTATGAACAAAAAGCTTAGTAGATAGGGCTCATGCTTAGTACCACTTTGTTGTAAGGGCTACTGGAGCTTAGTTCTCGCTTCCCAAACACGTGCCTAACTGTTACATGACGTTAGGGTTTTGCAAGTGGTATAGCAAGGTGATCGTTCCTTCTCCCGAATTTTAGGTGAATAAAACTGGTTTGTATTGGATCATTTTGTGGTATAAGAAATTATCCAAGAAATGTTCAAAGAGCAGAGCTCTTGGATTTCGAGAATTCCTGGCAGAAGGTGTGCCAAATGAAGATTGGGAAGATCCAAGTGAACATCCTACCCTTCAAAGGCAGGTTGGCATCAACATCCTAGAGTTGACTAAGCCAGCAGTTCATCAAGGAGTACCTGGTAGACGACGGGAGAAAGGAAAGAGGCTGTTACATATTCCTTCTCCTCCGTCATCTTTAAAAATATAGCGATTAGCATCTCCTAAGCCTGAGCATGTGCCTAGAGACTCTTCGAGAACTAGGGAGGAGTCTCCTGCAGTCCCATTACAAGAACATAGGATTGGTTCTTCAGATGATTTTTGTTTAAATGTTCATGACTTTCATCTTGAAGTGCTTTTAGCTGATGCTCTTATTTTATGCAGGTAAGGAGCTCATTCCTCTAGACGACGAAGAGGAACAAGTGGATTATGGGCATTGATGGCACTAATGCCTATTTGACCGAGCCTGATGACGCAGGCGATCTCGATAACATCAGCGGCTCTTTGTATATGATAGGAACTTTCAATCAGTCTTGTATAGTTGCTCCACTTTTGGTAATTGACATTTGGTCTGTCTAACAGATGATGAGTCTGACTTCGGGATCATGGGTGAAAAAACGCTTACGTCTTTTCTGCGAGCAGTCATTTTAAACCGGTGACTAATTTTAACGGTGCTTTTGATGTTTTGGCATCAACGTCTGTCATTGAAATGACTGAGGCTCTTGCGCCAGCACTTGTTTTGTTAGTACGGTGAAAATTAATTGTTTATGGATCTTTTGACGATGATGACGATGTTTTAGTTTCTCCCAAGACGGCAAAGGCTGGAAGGGTGGTGCCACCAAGTCCTAAAGCTCATTCTGATAAAGGTCCAAGCGTGGTTGTAGCTACTCTTGATGAGCTGGAGGTCTCATCCACAGGTGTTGAAGTTATACCTGTGGATATGCCTACGAACACGATGATAGTTTGTGAGGACAATGATCTTGTCTACCATCTCAAACATCTCGGTGATGATTGTACCATACCTCATGTTGGGTAATGAAAAGTAACAAGTCAAGCCTACTATCTCCTTGACTACCACAGATGCAATGGTGGTCTCTACTGAAGCAGGTCCTTCGAGTTTCGTGGAGGTTCCTCCATCTCTTGATCTCGAGGACTTGGTGGAGGTGGAGATAAAGATTTTGATGAAGAGTCTGGTAAGATTGTTCAATCAGAGTGTCACAGCCGCCTTGAACTTGCAAAGAGTATTATCCTTCAGCACGCTCAAATTGTTGAGGGATCAGCTGGGTGTTTTGACATCAGTCACTGGTACTCATCGTAAGGTTGGTGAATCTACCTATGCGGAGATGGACCAAATCAATGTGAAAGTCTACAGTTTGAATGATAGTATTGTATCAGCTAATGGCCACCATATAAGAAAAGGATGCGATAATCAGTGAGGCTAAGGTGGCCATTGCTGTGACTCAGAGGCGTTTGGAGGAAGCTCAACATCAGAAGGAGGAGCTTGAGCTTAATCTAGCTGAGTTGAACAATAAGTGAGACTCTCAAGTTTTAGAGCTTCAAGTTGAAACAAAGAGGCTCTCATCATTAGATCTCAGGCCAGTCCCGTTGATTCTAGAGTCTTGAGTGAACGGACACAGAAGGGTACTCATGAAGTCAGGGATGCACGAATGGCTGGGTGTATTGCACAGATATACACTTTTTATCCACTTTCTCTGTAGTGATCTTTTTGTAACTATTTTAGCTCTTCCAATAAATAAAAACTTTTATCTCCTTTGATGTGTGTATGATAGAGGTGTAATATTAACATATCACAGTGACATCTTTGTTAGGGATAATGATGTTGGGATCAAACTAGTAGAGGTGTTAACAAACTAGTAGAGGTGTAATGTTAACATAATAGCTTGATCAAGTTGCCACTGTTTAGAAGTGCAAGGTTAACATAACAGTGTGAGGATGTTTGACAGAGGTGTAATATTAACCAGTCAAATAGGATGACCGACAAAGGTGTAATGTTAACTAGTCGATTGAATTAACCTGATAGAAGTGTAATATCGACATATCAAGTTTGCAAAGTTTTAGGAGTGTAATGTTAACATAATAGTACTAAGGAATTTTGACAGAGGTGTAATGTTAAAATGTGCCAAAGGGAGTGATCAATAGAGGTGTAGTGTTAATCGGTCGATTCACGAGAGTCCAAAGGACGACTATCGTTTGGAAGTGTAATGTTAACTTAACGGTAGAAAATCGATAGAAGTGTAATGTTAACAAATTGATTTTTGATAAGAGCGAGTTTGACAGAGGTGTAATGTTAACCGGTCGAATTCACTAAGATAGATCGACAGAGGTGTAATGTTAATTGATAAATGATATGGTCTGACAGAGGTGTAATGTTAACCGATCAAATCATTTGAAATGAGAAACCTTTTAGGTGTGCTATTAATATGATGGTTTGGTCAAGTTAGTACTATTCAGATGTGTAATATTAGCATAACAGTATAGGGATGTTTAGAGTGGACACTATTCAGAGATGTAATGTTAACATGATAGTGTGAGGATATATTTAGAGTGGACATTGTTCAGATGTGTAATGTTAACATGATAGTATGATGATGTATTTGGAGTTAAGACGAGGTGTAACGTTAACTTGATAACTTGTTAGGGACGTTGGACTAAGAATATTAACATTTCAGGTCAGAGGTAGAAACTTAAACATGTTTATAGGCATTAAAAATTATTTATGGGTTCCCGCATGCAGCTCAAGATGAAGAGAAGATAATGAATGTCATTATTTGAGTCAAAGAGAATTATCTGATGCCGATAAGCATATGAAGTAAGTCGACGAAGTGTACGAATCAACAGAACGACAGAATAACGACCCGAAGGGCATATCCATTGGCCTCGCTGGAGGTACGGGCTATACGGCGCCTCCCCGATTTCCTTTCCTTGACCCTGTGCCCGTGTTTGATGTCGACAAGCCGTATGGATTGATCAAGAGAGTAACCGACGGGCACCATTTAACGTTGCGCGAGTTGACTACAAACGCGGTGTTGACAGATGATGCTAGGACAGAGCTGAAGAAGCCTCAGTTCTTGTTTGGCGACGCCACTGTTGACCCTTTAGTTCTATTGCTCGGGGAGAGCAGATGACTCTGTATTGTGGATGGAGTCCACTACTACCTTCCCAACATGCCGATAGGGTTCTCAATCATCGAGTTGCGGTCGATTACGGTTCCGAGAACGATGAACTGGGATCTGACCCCAACTCAAGATGGGGTGACTTGCGGCGTCTTCACAGGCTCCACGGCTGGGTATGGGGTTGACAGCTCTTGCAAGCGTGTGACTGCTTTGCGTCTCGGCCTGCTGTACAATGAGTTGCATGTCGGGGAGGCGATTGTGATTGCGGAGACCTTCCGTCATTATTTCTTTCGGGCTGGGGGGCAATTTCCCTCGAAGGACTTTAGGGCTCCGAGGTGGATCCACTCCGTGCCTGGTAGCAGCACTTGATGGTCTAAGATCACTAATTATATCTTAGCTGAGAATTCTAATCTCACGGATTCAGAGCTGTACGTGGCCATCCGGGCCACTCAACATGGTTTGAAGATCAATGCTCCTCAGTTCCATAGTATCCTAGAACTTTATTGTCCAGACAGTGGTACGTTCTTCACTCCTAACGGTGAACTTGGCATGACTCTCCATGATATGTACGATGTGTCGAGGTTGCCTTTGGGAAGCTTCCCCTACGAGGAGTACATCCCAGGTCAAGATGAGATTGACCACCTTTCAACTCAGTCCCCTCTGGTGGTCGAGACCCTATGGGAGTTGCTCGGTCACTATCACATATATCTCAACACTTTGGGGTCCGTGGACCACAAAGGCAAGAAGAAGAGGGCTCTGGGGATCATCCATAAGAATTAGGTTGACTACCTATTCCCGGAGTATAATGTCAAAGGAAGACCTACTCTGCCGCTGGTCAAGTGTGACCAGGCCGAAGTGGAAAGAATGATGGCCGAAGGGGGAGCTGCTGTAACCCTTGAGCATGACGAGGGCGGGTTCAAATTCGGAACGACTTTCCACTCGTTTCATCATCAGGCCAAGTCCCCTATATCTGGAAAGGCTCTGCTCATGGGGTACCTCATACTGTGGTTGAAGAGGTGCGTGGATCCCACTCATTCCTTCGAGGCGCTTCCGGTGGAGGTTGTCTATCCTGCGGTTCGATTGGCTCATGGGAGGTCCTATGCGTTGGTGTCGGCAATGGTGTCATGTATCCATTGGGGACTCCGCACATTGACGGCCCAATTTTGTTGTGTGTTGTGTGTTGACGAAGGGGAAGGTGAAGTCGTTAAGACTCCTAATCCTAGAGTGGGGCTACCGTACACTTACTTGATGGTGTGGTTTGTTTACCACTGCGAGTGCTTGATAAGCGCCCTAGCGACTCTTCAGGGGGAAAGGTTCGACAGAACGACAGAATAACGACCCGAAGGGCATATCCATTGGCCTCGCTGGAGGTACGGGCTATACGGCGCCTCCCCGATTTCCTTTCCTTGACCCTGTGCCCGTGTTTGATGTCGACAAGCCGTATGGATTGATCAAGAGAGTAACCGACGGGCACCATTTAACGTTGCGCGAGTTGACTACAAACGCGGTGTTGACAGATGATGCTAGGACAGAGCTGAAGAAGCCTCAGTTCTTGTTTGGCGACGCCACTGTTGACCCTTTAGTTCTATTGCTCGGGGAGAGCAGATGACTCTGTATTGTGGATGGAGTCCACTACTACCTTCCCAACATGCCGATAGGGTTCTCAATCATCGAGTTGCGGTCGATTACGGTTCCGAGAACGATGAACTGGGATCTGACCCCAACTCAAGATGGGGTGACTTGCGGCGTCTTCACAGGCTCCACGGCTGGGTATGGGGTTGACAGCTCTTGCAAGCGTGTGACTGCTTTGCGTCTCGGCCTGCTGTACAATGAGTTGCATGTCGGGGAGGCGATTGTGATTGCGGAGACCTTCCGTCATTATTTCTTTCGGGCTGGGGGGCAATTTCCCTCGAAGGACTTTAGGGCTCCGAGGTGGATCCACTCCGTGCCTGGTAGCAGCACTTGATGGTCTAAGATCACTAATTATATCTTAGCTGAGAATTCTAATCTCACGGATTCAGAGCTGTACGTGGCCATCCGGGCCACTCAACATGGTTTGAAGATCAATGCTCCTCAGTTCCATAGTATCCTAGAACTTTATTGTCCAGACAGTGGTACGTTCTTCACTCCTAACGGTGAACTTGGCATGACTCTCCATGATATGTACGATGTGTCGAGGTTGCCTTTGGGAAGCTTCCCCTACGAGGAGTACATCCCAGGTCAAGATGAGATTGACCACCTTTCAACTCAGTCCCCTCTGGTGGTCGAGACCCTATGGGAGTTGCTCGGTCACTATCACATATATCTCAACACTTTGGGGTCCGTGGACCACAAAGGCAAGAAGAAGAGGGCTCTGGGGATCATCCATAAGAATTAGGTTGACTACCTATTCCCGGAGTATAATGTCAAAGGAAGACCTACTCTGCCGCTGGTCAAGTGTGACCAGGCCGAAGTGGAAAGAATGATGGCCGAAGGGGGAGCTGCTGTAACCCTTGAGCATGACGAGGGCGGGTTCAAATTCGGAACGACTTTCCACTCGTTTCATCATCAGGCCAAGTCCCCTATATCTGGAAAGGCTCTGCTCATGGGGTACCTCATACTGTGGTTGAAGAGGTGCGTGGATCCCACTCATTCCTTCGAGGCGCTTCCGGTGGAGGTTGTCTATCCTGCGGTTCGATTGGCTCATGGGAGGTCCTATGCGTTGGTGTCGGCAATGGTGTCATGTATCCATTGGGGACTCCGCACATTGACGGCCCAATTTTGTTGTGTGTTGTGTGTTGACGAAGGGGAAGGTGAAGTCGTTAAGACTCCTAATCCTAGAGTGGGGCTACAATACACTTACTTGATGGCATGGTTTGTTTACCACTGTGAGTGCTTTATGAGCGCCCCAGCAACTCTTCAGGGGGAAAGGTTCGTCCCGTTCGTCCAATGCCTGAAGAGATTCTCCTAGAAGTGTAGAGACATCCCTGACATAAGAAAGACGCTGTCCTATTTCGATCACTACAATTTTCACCGATTCTTCCCTTACTTCAGTGGCGGAGGGTATGGCGAATCTCTTCGGGACGTATCGACGGCAGACCATAATATCGTCCTTTCCTGTGATGCCTTTCGATGGTTGGTGAATATCCAGCCAGGTTATCACATCTTGCGAACAGGCTCCGTGTGCTACCTCGAGCCTTACATTCCTTGTCGGTTTGCCCGTTAGTTTGGGTATGACCAGTTGTATGTAGGAAATATCAACCCTTATTTGCATTATGAGGGAGGGCTAGTGGATGGCGCGCGGGGGTGGTTCTAGACCCATGCTGGTAGCACCAACGTACAATTCAAACTACCTGCAAAGGATCGTGATCTGCACCATACGCTCCTATATTATGGTTGGTATCGGGGCGCTAGTGCTAATCCTGAGGGCTTTCGATTCCAGAACTCTTGCCTGGCGGAGAGTGGTGCCGACCAAGGGTAGCTCCTCGTCCATCGAGACGAAGGGGTCATCAAACTATCGGGGAGTGGTTTGAGGAAGTCCCTGCTGAAGATACCAAGGATTTTCACGTTGGTTCAGGGGACTTTGGGTCCTCCGGGGCTTATGCTCCGTCTCCTGGTCCTTCGTTGGACCCTATCGGTGGGCCGAGAAGATCTGATGAGCTGGCTCGGGTGGGTGAACGCCTAGAACATGTCCGGGGAGCGATAGCTGGACAGATGGGGGTGTCTGTTCTATCTCCAGGTAGTTCGCTCCTCTCTAAACGACAACGAGAGACTGTGGCTG
>NC_033799.1:38491077-38527247 GCF_001876935.1 Asparagus officinalis | reverse complement strand
GGAAATAGGCGGGTGCTTTGACGACTTCGACGATCGTACCAGAAGGTAACCTTTAATACCTTATCCTTAGGCGTGAGGTCGAAGCTGTGCTACTTGACATTTGTGTTGACTTAATGCAGGTATGGTCGAGAGAGTGATCTCCATTCCTTCTGATGAAGAGGAGGGAACTGGGGACAAAGGTGAGCTCGGCGGCTCAGGTAAGAGTAGGGTCGAACATTGCTGATCTTCCCATGCTGAATTGCTAATTGGGCTTTTCTCAGGAGTTATTGCTAAACTTCTTTTTGTATTCACAACTGATCTACCCCTCAAGATCGCTGGTAAAGAGGATCTCTCCTCTTGGGTGGACCAGTCGACCGAAGAGAGGGATGAATCAGAGGAAGAAGACGGTGCCTCAATCCATGAGGCGATGTCGAGCGAGGAGGAGGGGTCGGTTCATGGAGAAGTGTTCGACCAACAAGGAGGAGTCACCACTCTTGAAGAAGCGTTGGCTGGGGGCGAAGTACCCACCCAGGAATCTCTAGCCCGAGGGGGGACATCCACTTAGTTGGTGGTCACTTCCTCGCCCCCTACCTCGGTGACTGCCACGGTTGCGGTTGGATCCGTGGCTGAGACCCCAATGGCGTCGGTCGGTGCTTCGGTCTTAGCGGTATCTACCACCACTTCCGTTGCTATAGCCACCAGTGTTTCGATCATGGCTCCAGTGGTAACATCTGCAGTTGATGAGGATATCCTCTCTCCTTTGGCTCGTTCACGCAAGAGGGCGGTTGATCGGGCCCTCGCTAACTTCCAAGACACTCTTGCTGACAGCATCAAGCTCGCATTGGAAGAAAGTTGTCCTTTCGAGGAGTTCAAGGATCTCTTGACTATCACATGGGCTTCTTGATCAAGATGTTTGGCGTGTCCGCCGCCAATCCTTATTTCAAGCGTTTGGAGGAGGCGGAGCGGACTATTCGACAGCTACTCGCCCTTCGTGCCGCGAGCTCTGAGATCCTTCATCTTTCGTCCGGCGAGATCCAAATAGCATTGAAGAAGCGCGATCATAGACTAGCGAAGACAACATCATTGGAGGCGAGGCTGACAAAAGAGCTGGAACGCATTACGGCCGAGGACGAGCGAGTGAGCCTATAGCACCAAAAAACTGATTCCCGTATCTCTCGCCTATCTTCGGAGATAGCGAAGACCAAACAAATCATTGCTAATGCGCAGGCCTCATTAGCCACCCAGGAGAAGGCCCACGAGCAGCTGATAGGGGAGTTGGAGGAACTCGAGTCGCCATTGAGGAGAAATACCAAGCCTTCAAGGAGGTAAGGCACACCATCCAAGACTCGCTTTTGCTCTCTGAGGAGGATATTCGCCGAGAGGTCCTGACGAGGCTCGAGCTTAAGCATGCTGCAGAGATTCGCGAGGTGGAGTCACGGCTGAGAGATTTGTAATTTGCTTTTGATTATGCTGTTGTATTCAAATATCTCTTAATGAATGGAATCGTGCTTTTGCCCTAATCATCGTTCCTCTTATTCTGTACGTACGTATTTTTGTTTTCGTTGCCGCTTACAATAGGCGAGGTCAAGTTCACCATTGGTGGATCCATGCTGGGTAAGTTCTAGCAGCAGGCGGATTCTAACCACGGGTGAATTTCATCCGTAGGTGAAATTAAGACTAGCTCAAACCGTGGCTGAATCCTAGCTGGGTTCGGATTTTAGGTGAACTTGAGGTTGGGGAGAACCCCAACTTTAATTAGGCTTGGATTAGGCAGACCAAAGTGGTACGTGATCCCAGGCCATCAGGCGCAAACCATGCAAATTCGAATGACGAATTTGACTTGTAAGCGGGCTGCGCTTTTAGTGTGTCACGCGTTTGTTTGCGGCTTAATATGCCCGCAAGTTAAGATGACATGAGGATGTCATTTCACATTAAAGGTGGAGTAGTGGGTCTCTTCGTTCTTCATGCTTGATCTGGACCGTTGATAAGAGATCGTGTTTAAAACCGCCAGATCTCAACCGCTCATGCGTGATCCTGAATCGTCCGGCCTTACTTTCGACTGTTCAGTTTGAACCGTCCAATCGAACGGTGGGTGATCATCCAAGAGGAGGGTATATAATGCTCATCTCACTCGTTAGAAGGAGTTATAGTATTCATCGTTTTCTGCAGGAGAACCTAAGCTTTCTCTTACTGTGTCCGAGATGGCTCCGCGAGTTAAGATGACCGCCTCGAAGAAGAGCCGGGGGGATTCCTCCTCTGCCGCCGCCGAGCCCATTGCTGCAGAAGGTATCTTTGTATTCCACCCGTGTGAGTTGTTTCGCAATTTTACCTTCTTCGTTGTGTTGTTCAGGTCGAGAGGGTGCACCTGCTGTTGGGAGATCTTCGCCTGAGCCTATCCTTATTTCAGATAATGAATCCGGTGAGCCCACGACTGTGTCCGCTTCTCACTCCCTCCGTCGCCGCCGATCTCATTGTTGTCGAAGGTATCTTTGTATTCTACCCGTGTGAGTTGTTTCACAATTTTACCTTCTTTGTTGTGTTGTTCAGGTCGAGAGGGTGCACATGCCGTCGGGAGGTCTTCGCCTAAGCCTATCCTTGTTTCAGATGACGAATTTGGGGAGCCCGTGACTGCATTCGCTTCGCACTCTGCTCCACCGCCTGAAACATGATCTTGTCTCGAGGTTCCGCCTATCGCTGTGCTTGCTAGTGACTAAGATCTTGTTCCTTCAGAACTTCTCCCCGTTCTAGCTCGCGTCAAAGAGCTAAAGAGTGATGCGAAGTAGGTGATCTCCCCCGTTAGTCTTGGTTTGGTGGTGTATTCTGACTTCAAGTAGTTCCTCTTGGATCGCGTGGTTGACCTTAGGCGGCTGGGCGAATCCCGACTCGCTACACATTGAATGACGAGGCTGCTTTTCTTGGAATCGTGGCTGACGCGCTTGGAGGACTTGTTGCGTGTGGATCTGGTGGCTGATGTGGAGCCGTTCTTATCTCATGCCCGTCGTCAGGAGATGTAGGAACAGGAGTTGCAGGCGCGGGACATAGCAGACTTGGAGTCCCACATTGGACTTTTGACGGATCAGCGGTGTTTACTTGAAGCCCAAATAGACGTCTTTACCTCTACCATCGCCCGTTTGAAAGCTGAGTTGGAGCAAGCGGAGACGACCCTGAGGGGGCTCTAATTTGAGAGTTGGAACGCCGGTAGGGCCATCGAAGAGGCCACTCGAAATCTTGAGACGCTACGTCAAGAAGACTCTACTACTGCTTCAACCTTCGAGATCCGGACCCAGAAGGAGGCCGAGGACAACGCCCGGGAGGATCACGCAAGACGGGTGGCCGCGGTCAAGGCCGAACTTGCGTCCTTCAGCTTGATGGACTAGGCTTTCAAGGCTAAAGCTGTGTTAAGACATTTTGTCTCATTTTGCTTTTAATGTAGTGTTATAACTTGTTTGTGTTGGCCTTTTTGTTTTGATGATGTTTAACAAATAATTTACTTCTAATGTTGTTTGTCTAGTGTTTATGTTTTCGTATTTATTCTAGGCAAATAATAAGTTGGAGGATGGATGGAATTACGCATTCACGATCATATCCAATGGAGGTTGGCAGAATTGTGGAGTGAAGGATGGATGGAATTACGCATTCACGATCATATCCAATGGAGGTTGGCAGAATTGTGGAGTGAAGCCTATGCAATTCAAATGGAAGATCCAAGTTCTAGCTTCATCCACAAGTGTACCAAGTTGAGCTACATCGAAGATCAATCAAGCTTGGGTATATTTAGTTTAGGTTTATATTATGTGTGTTAGTACTTTAAGCTCAATCATATACACACATACACGTTTTGGTTTTGTGTATATATATATATATATATATATATATATATTTTATGAAATCATGTTTTAGTGTATTATTTGTGTATTTTGATAAAATACTATATTCATTGTTTATAGACTTCATAACAATAGTTTACATCTTCTATTAAGTCTACAAAATTATTTTGTATTGTTTCAAAACATGGTTTAGCCAAAATGTCAAAATTCATATGTTTACATTTTTATGTTTTGGACTATTTTGTAAAATGATGATATTTTTCATTTGGGAGGTTCTTTTTAAAAACAAGTCTTTGTAGCATGTTTATTATCATGTCTACAATCATTCTCGAAAGTTTTACATTTTTTAGAATTTATTTGATATTTTAAACAGGGTTTTAAAATCAGAAAATTAACTTTCAAACCTATTTTCTCATATGTCAATTTACGGTCGACCGCGCCTTTGATTTTTCCTATGGAGCCATCAGAAACTTTCACGGTCGACCATCACGGTCGACCGTCAGCTCAAAAATTCCCACGGTCGACCGTTAAAGTTTCTAGAATTTTTTGAGCCTCGAAAGTGGCTCGCGGTCGACCGTGAGATTTTCACGGTCGACCGTCGTTCACTCTAATGGTCATTTTGTATAGAATCTGATTTCTGATTCTGTTGGTTTTTTGGTCATTTCTGTTGGGCTTTTGGCTAAGATTTTGGGAGGCTATAAATACCTTATTGATCTCAGTTCTCATGATAATCCAAGAAGTTTTTGTAAACTAGAGTTTTAACTGGGTTTAAGTGTTGTTTAAGTTTGTTTAAGAAGCTTTTAAGCATTTGAGAGTTTGAGTTTGTGAAATCAATTTCACAAGAGCTTGAAGAGATCATCTATTGGTGTTTGAGCATCCAACTCTTCCCCTTCCACTCTTGATCTATTGAGAAGTTTTCTAAACTCAACCTAGCTTTATATTTTATATTGTTTGATTATTATTTTATTAAGCTAGTGTTCATATTGAGTTTAGTTGATTTTATTTTCTCTTTGTTTACACACACACAACCATTGAGCTTATTGTATTTACATTCATAGTATAATTGGGTTGTGGGATTGTGTAACTTAGAGAGTGAGCTTATAATTCATTCTCATCCATTGTAGAGAACAAACGCTTTGTATTGTGCTTATTGTGAGATTCACTTTGTAATACACTTGTACACTGAGAAAAGTGTGTGGCGAGAGTCGGGGATCGTCCCAAGAGGAGTGCGTCGATTGACAAACCTAGGGAGAGATTATATTCGAGCACTTGAGGGAGACACGTCTAGTTCCAACACTTGAGAGAGTGTAGAGTGGGTTTACAAGAGTGTTGATTGTAGAGTTTTCGGTAAACTAGAAAACCATAGCGTGAGGTGTAAACGTTGTTCGGGTAAACGTAGAAAACCCGACTGTGTTAATGGATTTCTCCTCGGGAGTAGGGAGCAGAGACGTAGGATGGAAGGTCTGAACTCCGTGATTATTTTATGTGTTTACATTGTTTATTTGCATACTATCACTCTTGTTTTGTTTATGTTTATTTCACCCTTGTGTTAATTTGTATATCCTTGCATATATCTCATATTATATCTCATTGCTATGATATATCTCTTTGTTCATATTGCTTATCCTAGCTTATATATATTATTGTATTTCATACTTGCTAGGATAACTTGTTATTAGTTTTAATTGGCATAAAATCAGATTAGATTAGCATAAGACCCTAATCACTCCCCTCTAGGGTCTAACAGTTTGATTATAAAGTCATAACTTTGTTCAAATGTATTGTCTTAGAGCTGGATGAATGTTATGCTCTCTTGGTTTCCTAAATGTGTTCCTGCATATATTCCTCTTTGTTATTGGTTCCTCTCATCCTTCAGCTTTTATCCTGCTCTGTGAGGTCTCCTTGGGTGAATCTCTAGCCACAGGCGAGTCTGGGCCATAGGCAACTTCGAGTCATAAGGCGAATTCAAGTTGAGAGCGGAACTCGAGCCACTGGCGAATCAAGCTATGGGCGAATTCTGGCCACAGGCGAATCAAGCTATGGGCGAATTTTGGCCACATGCGAATCAAGACACGTGTCCGGTTGTGGTCTTTCGTGATTGCCAGCTGGGCTGACGTCGGCACATCGCTTCACATTAAAGGCGACATGATGGAAGTTCTTCGTTCCTCGCGCCTGATCTGGGTCGTTGAATGATAGGCACGCACTTGGGCCATACGTTATACATTTCTCTTCTTTCTTGTTAAAGAGGTTACGGCGCTCATTATCCCCTTTTTATTCAGGATGGCATCGTGAGCGAAGGCATCTGTTTCGAAGAAGACAGGGAGTGACGCCTCCTCCTTATCTGCCACATCCGGTCATGAGCCGGCTAAGCCTTTGGATTCTGTTAACTTGCAGACCCAGGTCGGGGAATTGGAGAATGCCGTGAAGGGGGTGATCTCGCTCGTCGATTAGGGCCGTGGTACCTTCGCCGATCTGAAGCAGTCTCTTTCCGATTGCATGGCCCGCATCCAGCACCAGGGCGACTATAGGCTCGCCATACGCTGCTCGATGAGACTCATTGATCTGGAATTGCTCCTAACAAAATTGGAGGACTTGCGGCAGGCAAATTTGGAGCCCGGAGTGATACTATTCTTAACTTCAGTCCGTCATCGCGCCATGTGGCAGCAAGAGTGCCGGAGGCGAGATAAAGAGGACTAAGAATCCCTTATCAGCCGTTTGGATCTTCAGCAGCACCTATTGCAAGCTGAAATGGAGTCTACCATTTCCTCAATCTTTTTGGGCATGATCTTGTATGGCGAGGGGGAGTCAACTTTAACGGGTCTACGCATTCAGAGCGAGACCGTGCACGACGACCTTGCAAGGGCGAGGCGTACTCTGGCATTACTGTGCCAGGAGGATGCTGCCGCTAATGCTTCTTTTGAGTCAAAGGTCTGGCGGGAGGCAGAGGACGAAGCCCGCGTTGTGCATGCAGAGAAGATAGCCGTGGTCAAAGCCAAGCTCGCGTCCTTTAAACTTCTAGACTAATCTCGTAAGATAGGAGTAGATTCAAGATGCCATGTTCAATGTTTTGTTTCTTGAATGTAATGTTATGACTCACTTGATTGTAAAGTCATAACTTTGTTCAAATGGATTGTCTAGAAACGGCTAATGAAATTCGCACTTTCTTGACTCTGAGATGTTGCACACACACTCTTTTCATATATAATTTCTTTTTATGTCGCTATTCAGAGCCTTACTCATGCGATAGGCAAGCTCAATTACTGGCGAGTTTATGCCGCAGGCGAAACTCAAGCGCAGGCGAGTTCATGCTGTAATCGAAACTCAAGCGTAGGCAAGTTTATACCAAGGAAAAACTCGAGCGCAGGCAAGTTCGTGCTGTAAATGAAACTTAACTACAGGTGAGTTTATGCCAAGACGAAACTCAAGCGTAGGCGAGTTCGTGCTGTAAGCGAAACTCAAGTGTAGGCGAGTTTATGCCAAGGCGAAACTCAAGCGTAGGCGAGTTCGTGCTGTAAGAGAAACTCGAGTGTAGGCGAGTTTATGCCAAGGCGAAACTCAAGCATAGACGAGTTTATGCCAAGGCGAAACTCGAGTATAGGAGAGTTCGTGCATAGGAGAGTTCGTGTTGTAAGCAAAACTCAACTGCATGCGAGTTTATGCCAAGGTGAAACTCAAGCATAGGCGAGTTCGTGCTGTAAGCGAAACTCAAGTGCAGACGAGTTTATGCCAAGGCGAAACTCAAGCGCGGGCGAGTTTACACCACTGGCGAAACTTAAGCGTAGGCGAGTTCGTGTCACAGGCGAAACTCAAGCGTAGGTGAGTTTATGCCAAGGCGAAACTCAAGCGCAGGCGAGTTTACACCACTGGCAAAACTCAAGCGTAGGAGAGTTTATGTCCCAGGCGAAACTCAAGAGCAGGCGAGTTTGTGCCACGCGTCCGCCTACGGACCCAAATGCTTGCCAGCTAGGGTGATGTGGGCGCGTCAGTCCTCATTAATTACGAAGTAACGAAACGCTTCACCTTCCGCGCTTGATCCGAATGGTTTGGAGTCCCAAAAGCCGAGGTTTTTATGGGCGTCGAGCTCAAAGTGTCACCGTAGATCTGATCCGTTCGATTCATTCGAGCCAAAGAATCTCAACCGTCGGATTCCCAACTATATATAGTGTTCACCCCTCTCTTGGTAGAATTATCGCACTCACAAGTGTTTGATCAAAGAAAACTTCTTTGCAAAGCTCTTCTCGCCTAGATCAATGGCCTCCGAGACTAAGCCGAATGCTCCAAAGGGGAAGGAGGTTGCTTCCTCCTCTGCCACTGTCAGTGCCGATGCGACGCCAACTACTATCGCCGGTCCGTCCTAAGGTTCACCGCTTTGGATTCCACTTCGACGCTCGCCCTCCTACGGAAGTTGGAGGATGACCTTCGCCGAACAGCTACTGTCATTAGTCAAGGTGTCGGTCGGTACTATGACGTGCTCCTTTACGTAGCTAAAAGCTTGGAGGAGGTCCACCGTGTGGGTGGTCCTCAGTTCATCCGACGGTGCGAGTGAGAACTCCATCATATAGAGGGTCTGATGTATCGTCTGGAGGGGCTAGTGCATGCTAACCCCCGAGACGAAGCGACACCCCTCACGATGAGCATCATGTTCGAGCGTGAGGCTTTGGCGAGGTGCATCCTAGAGCAGGAGGCTCTGCTTAGACGCCTGCACAGGTAACATCGCACAGTGCTGGCTCAGATGGACGCTTATCTGTACGCTGCTTTCTTCATGGATGTCGGGTCCCTCGAGGGAGAGGCGAACCTGAAGAAGCTCGAGCGCAAGAAGGTGCGGATCGGTCGCGCTGCTGAGGTAGAGGCAAGGGCACTCCAGCTCCTTCGTCAGGAAGAGGAGGATGGCGAGGCTGCTTTCGCCAGGCTCCAGCGGAGGCAGGAGGAGAAGACCCGAGCTAGATAGGCGGCGAAGCTCACAAATGTCAAGGCCAGGATCGCCGCCTTCAGCCTGCTAAAATTACTTTAAGATGCACTATTTGTAATTTTGTCGATGCTCGTTGCATCTTATCTCTGAACATACTATCTTTAAAACTCTGTCTGTAATAGCGTTTTATGCTTGTGGTTATTCTCTATTTTGCACATGTTGCTTTTCTTTTACTTTTTTGTGTTGATCTGTACTTATGACTTTTTGGTTGATCCTTGGTAGTCCTCATGGTGGACTCACCTTAATTGCTTGTCGTTTGAGTCGAACTAGCTACACTATTTTCGCAGTGTGGTGGGCTTTCGAGGAGTTTATCTTAGACTTAGTTGCTAAGATTCTCTTCCATCTTTGGCTGCCCGCGGCGTGGGGTCGGGTTAACTTCGACTCTTACGTTGTTGTTCAGGCGGGTTTGAGATGTTAAGGATTAACAATCTATCCTAAACAGAGTTGTTGCTTGTGCACGTGACCAAATCAAAGTCCCAACAATGACCCGCTATTTGGCAGGTTGCTATGCGGGGGTTGACTAGAGCATGTCGCCTGGTAAGCCGCCCTTAATGAACATCGTCGCTTACGAGGGCGATAATGTCAGGATAATTGAACCGTTTAGGGACGTAGGAGTGTGAAGATTGATCATTGTAGGAGCCGTCACGTGGTGGGCTGCCACCCATCGATTGTTCTAAGAGAATATTAGAACTCTCGGAATAGATCGGGTCATTCAGGGATGTACGAGTGTAACAACCGACCAGAGTAGTAACTCGTCACATGGTAGATTACTACTCGGGAAGTATCATTCATGGGAATGACAGAGCTGGCTACCAGAGGTAATCATTAACCGGATAGAATCTTGTTGCGATTGGAGCAACTCTGAGGACTTACTATCCTATTGAAGAGGATTGGTAAGTTGGTTTTGCCAGAGGTAATAGTTAATGTGACTGGATTGTTTGTTGCGATGTGAGCAACTCTGTGGGCTTACCATCCTATTGGAGAGGATTGGTAAGTTGATTTTATCAGAGGTAATAGTTAACATGACTGGGTTGAGAGATCCATCGTCCAGTTGAATGAGACTGACGGAGAAACGACTATTAGAGGTGGGGGTTAACTTGATAGTCGGTTTTGGTCCTAACTGTAGAAAGGTTTGACCGAATGGGGGGTTTTGGGTTATCCCTAAGAATACTATACGTAGTATCCTCAAGGAATTCCCCGTAAGCGGTGTCTCATACTCGTGTATACGATGGAGTATATGAGGTAGGAATAGTTTAGACTCTTGTACCAGTTGGAGGTTGAGGGGGCAGTTTAGACTCGTGCACCAATGGGAGTTAAAGGAACAGTTTAGACTCATGCACCAGTGGGAGTTGAGGGAGAAGTTTAGGCTCACGCACCAGTGGGAGTTAAGGAAGCAGTTTAGACTCATGCATCAGTGGGAGTTGAGGGAGTAGTTTAGACTCATGCACCAGTGGGAGTTAAGGGAGTAGTTTAGACTCATGCACCAGTGGGAGTTTGAAGGTGCAGTTTAGACTCATGCACCAGTAGGAGTTTAGGGAGCAGTTTAGACTCATGCACCAGTAGGAGTTTAGGGAGCAGTTTAGACTAATGCACCAGTGGGAGTTAAGGGAGCAGTTTAGGCTCATGCACCAGTGGGAGTTTGAAGGTGTAGTTTAGATTCATGCACCAGTAGGAGTTTAGGGAGCAGTTTAGACTCATGCACCAGTAGGAGTTTAGGGAGAAGTTTAGACTCATGCACCAGTTGGAGTTAAGGAAAGGTTTAGACTCATGCACCAGTAGGAGTTTGAAGGTGAAGTTTAGACTCATGCATCAGTGGGAGTTGAGGGAGCAGTTTAGACTCTTGCACCAGTGGGAATTAAGGGAGTAGTTTAGACTCATGCACTAGTGAGAGTTTGAAGGTGCAGTTTAGATTCATGCACCAGTGGAAGTTTGAAGGTGTAGTTTAGACTCATGCACCAGCAGGAGTTTGAAGGTGCAGTTTAGACTCATGCACCAGTAGGAGTTTAGGGAGCAGTTTAGACTCATGTACCAGTGGGAGTTAAGGGAGCAGTTTAGACTCATGCACCAGTGGGAGTTTGAAGGTGCAGTTTAGACTCATGCACCTGTAAGAGTTTAGGGAGAAGTTTAGACTCATGCACCAGTAGGAGTTTAGGGAGAAGTTTAGACTCATGCACCAGTAGGAGTTTGAAGGTGTAGTTTACACTCATGTACCAATAGGAGTTTAGGGAGCAGTTTAGACTCATGCACCTGTAGGAGTTTAGGGAGCAGTTTGGACTCATGCACCAGTGGGAGTTGAGGGAACAGTTTAGACTCATGTACCAGTGGGAGTTAAGGGAGCAGTTTAGACTCATGCACTAGTAGGAGTTTGAAGGTGCAGTTTAGAGTCATGCACCAGTAGGAGCTTAGGGAGTAGTTTAGACTAATGCACCAATAGAAGTTTAGGGAGCAGTTTAGACTCATACACCAGTGGGAGTTAAGGGAGCAGTTTAGACTCATGCACCAGTGGGAGTTTGAAGGTATAGTTTAGACTCATGCACCAGTAGGAGTTTAGGGAGCAGTTTAGACTTATGCACCAGTAGGAGTTTAGGGAGCAGTTTAGATTCATGCACCAGTGGGAGTTAATGGAGCAGTTTAGACTCATGCACCAGTAGGAGTATGAAGGTGCAGTTTAGACTCATGCACCAGTGGGAGTTAAGGGAGCAGTTTAGACTCATGCACCAGCAGGAGTTTGAAGGTGCAGTTTAGACTCATGCACCAGTAGGACTTTAGGGAGCAGTTTAGACTCATGCACCAGTAGGAGTTTAGGGAGAAGTTTAGACTCTTGCACTAGTGGGAGTTTGAAGGTGCAGTTTAGACTCATGCGCCAGTAGCAGTTTAGGGAGCAATTTAGACTCATGCACCAGTAGGAGTTTAGGGAGCAGTTTAGACTCATGCACCAGTGGGAGTTAAGGGAGAAGTTTAGACTCATGCACCGGTAGGAGTATGTGGGGTAGTACTAAGGGTAGTCCTTCTTCAGAAATTTGTCATTGATAGACATCATGATCTTATCGTCGTTTGGTTTGACGAGACGATAAGCTCCATTCGAATAGACTGTCTCTATCACGAACGGTCCTTCCTATTTGGGCTGGAATGTGCTCTTCTTCTTGAAAGTGAGAATCATCAGTCTTCGAACAGCAAGGACCAATTCTCCCTCTTTGAAGGATCGATGCTTGACTTTCTTGTCGAAGGCTTTTGTTATTCGAGCTTGGTAGAACTCAATGTGTTGTTGGGCTTCAAGTTGCCTTTCATCCAACTTTTCAAGTTCCGTGAGACGTCATTGATGATTGTCCTCAGTCGTCATCCATGTCGCTAGGGTGATGCGGAGGGATGGAATTTGGATCTCTAATGGTAACACGGCCTCACAGCCATATACCAGTGAGTAAGGTGTGTTGCTAGTCGGTGTGTGAACCATTGTGCGATACGCCCATAAGCTCTCGCCAGGCTTCTCGTTCCAGACGCGCTTGCTATTGGAAGTCAACTTGGTTAGGATCTTAACGATGGTTTTGTTGAAGGCCTCGGCCAAGCCATTCGCCGAAGGATTATAGGCTGTAGAGAAAAGGTTCTGAATTCGAAACTTGTCACGAAACTGGGTGAACGCATGACTAACGAATTGCGTGCTGTTGTCATGGATGATACGTCAGGGTACACCGTATCGGTATATGACGTGATGTTTGATGAACTTGATCACATCATTGGTTTTGGCTTCTCTTAAGGAGATGGTTTCAACCCATTTAGAGAAGTAGTCGATGATTGCCAGGATGAACCGGTGACCCCTCGCCAATGACGGGGATATCGACCCGACTATATCCATTCCTCATGCTTCGAATGGCCACGACGTTGTTGTTGTATGTAGGTCTGCAGGAGGTCCGTGTATGTAATTGGCATGGATTTGGCATGCGTGGCATCGTTTGGTATAAGTAACTACGTCTCTAACCATCCTTGGCCAAAAGTAGCCTATCCTCCAAAGACGATCCCACAGCTTAGGTCCCGACTGGTGAGCTCCGCAAGTGCCCTCATGGGCTTCACGCAGAGCTTCTTGCGCTTCTGTCTTTGAAAGACATCAGAGCAATAAACCATCATACGACCTATGATATAACGTCTTTGTGCTCGAGTCATAGTAGAACCTTAAGGCGCGTCGGCGGACAGATTCTCGCTCCCTAGCGTCTTCAGGTAACATGCCGTATAAAACGTAGTCAATGATCAGGAGATGCTAGTCTTTCGAGTCAAGTTGATCTGGAGCCTGGTGAGTAGTGTTTGCTTCTAGAACATCCTCTGGTCGAAAGAGTCGTCGGCTCGCTACAGTAACATATTGAGTCGTCTCTAGCAGCTGAGCCAAGTTAACCGTTAAGGATGCGAGGGCGTCCGTGTGTGTGTTTTTGGAACAAAGCACTTGCTCAATGCGGAAGTTTTTGAATGACTCAACTAGTTTGGTAGCTTCTTTGTGAAGCGGGATCAGGTCGTCGTTTCTAACTTCATATTCCCCCGTCATCTGCTTGACAATGAGTTGAGAGTCGCCGTAGGCCTCGAGATGTTTTATCTCTAACTCTCTTTCCAGCTTGAGTCCAATGAGTAGCGCATTATACTCAGCCACGTTGTTGGTACATGGCTCTGTTAAAGAAAAAGCTCGGGGTGATACGTAGTTATGTGGGGAAGTAAGGACCACCCCTACTCCTCTAACGATAGATCCGCTTGTACCGACACGAGACGCACCGTCGAAGAACATCTACAAAACTTTCACTGGGGAAGTCGCGTTGACTTCAGTGGGTTCATCCAGTAAATCTTCGAACAGGTCGGTTTTCACCCTCAGCGGATGACTAGCCATGAGATCGCAGATGGCCTGCCCTTTGACCGATTTCTGTGGCATGAAGTGAATGTCGTACTAAGACAGTAAGAGCGCCCATCTAGCCAAGCACCAGTTTAAGGCCGTGGGTTGTGTCATGAAGACTCGGATGGGGTTCATCCAGAAAATAACATGGATGGTTTGGCCAACTAGGTAATGTCGCATCTTTTGGATGGCAAATACCAAGGCTAAACACTCCTTTTTGACCATAGGGTATCGCCGTTCGGCGCCCTGTAGAGTTCTATTCAGGTAGTAGATGCCCTGCTCATGGCCGACATCATCATTTTGTACCAAGAGAGCGCCCAGAGAATGCTCCATGGCTCGTACGTAGATGAGGAATGGCTTTCCTGAGATTGGAGCCGCCAGGACAGGTGGGTTCGAGAGGTAAGCTTTGATCTCTTCAAAGGCCCGTTGGCAGGGCTCATCCTACACGAAGGAGATGCCTTTCTTCATTAGTTTGGAGAAAGGTTAACATTTGCCCGAGAGGTTTGAAATAAACCTTCGGATGTAAGCCAATCGTCCCTGGAGACCTCTTAATTCTTTGAGATTGCGGGGAGGCTAAAGCTCTTGGATAGCTCGTACTTTATCTGGGTCGATTCGGATTCCTTTAGCTATGACTACTAATCCAATGAATTTACCACTGGACATCCCTAAAAATGACTTCGTAGGATTCATCTTGAGTTGATGAGTTCTCATGAGTTCGAACATCACCCTCAAGTCTTGGACGTAGGATTCATCTTGAGTTGATGAGTTCTCATGAGTTCGAACATCACCCTCAAGTCTTGGAGGTGGTCATCTTTACTGTGACTTTTCATGATGAGTTCTCATGAGTTCGAACATCACCCTCAAGTCTTGGAGGTGGTCATCTTTACTGTGACTTTTCATGACCAAGTCGTCCACATAGCATTCGACTGTCTTTCACAGATGGTCTCAAAAAATCGTGCTCATGACGTGTTGATAGGTTGCACCGACATTTTTGAGTCCGAAAGGCATGACCGTGTAGCAGTATACCCCCATTGGAGTCCTGAATGAAGTGTGTTTTTCGTCATCGGGGTGCATCTTCATTTGATTATACCCTGAAAACCCATCCATAAAGAACATCCTCTGAAATCCGCACGTATTATCGATGATGACGTCCGTGATGGGGAGAGGAAATTCGTCCTTTGGGCAAGCGGCATTGAGGTTTCTAAAGTCAATACAGATGCGGATCTTACTATTCTTCTTTAGGACTGGAACAATGTTGGCTACCCAGTCGGGGTGATGTTCCTCTCTGATGAAACCGGATTCGATCAGCTTCTTCACTTCGGCCTCGATTGCCTCCATGATTTGCGGAAGAAACCGCCTCTGCTGCTGTTTGACAGGCTTGGCATGCGCGCCGATGTTGAGGTGATGCATAGCGATCTGTGGATCAAGGCCGGGCATGTCCTCATAATTCTATGCGAAGAAATCGATATATTCTCGTATGAGGGCTATGAGGCCTTCCTTCTCTTGGGGAGGTAGACTACTGCAGGTAAATATGGGCTTAGGGTTGGTCTCATCGCCCATGTTTACTTAGAGGATTTCGTCCTCGGTGGGCAGCTCACGTTGCTCGAAGCAATTACTCCACTAGGTATTGACGTGGCGGTCCCATGTCTCATCATAAAGCGGGACTTGTTCATCCTCCATCATTTTGGCAAGATCAGTTGCCGTCATGTTGATTGTGAGGTCGTTGAACAAGTCTCCCACGCTAACGTCTGAGTCCTCACGCTGAGGATGTCGACGATCGATCCTCTGATCGGGCATCATCGGAGTCCCCGCCGAAATTGCAGAACAACTCTGATGAGGAAGAAATGTAGCCCAAACCTCTCCGAGTCTTGCCGAAGTAATTCGAGGGCTTGCCTTTAGGCACATAGGCGGGTCGGCTGACCATCTTCCGCCCTCGGCCGTAGTTCAGACCTTCTTGACGAGCGAAATCATAACTCATGTTCTTCATCATGTGTTTCGTAATTTGAATGTATTGCGAAAATTAGGGCATGGATTCCTCCTCTTCAGACTTGTCCCACAACGTGCATAAGGGGTGATCAACTCTCCCGAAGATAATGTCCTTTAGATAATTATCTTGGGCGGGTATGACGAATACAGCCTGCGAAGACTCAATCGCTTGTCTCTTTGCGACATATGACGAGTATACAAGAAAGTGTAGAGAAGGGTCATTGTAGAGCCTCGACATTAGGTCGTTAGGCATGTCATCCTCGAATGTCGGGCAAGATGACAAGTAAGCAAAGTTGAACTTATCATTCAAGATAATCTCATCCGCCTGGACAGCGTCAGTTACATTGTGGCTTTCATAGTCGATTACAATCGATTCGAAATCATTCAGGACAAGACTATCCTCGTATTCAGGTTCACTATCTGCTTCGTTACCGCTCTCGAGTTCCTCGATCGGTGGTTCGTCAGAATCTTGGTAAAGAAGGGAATCTGTGAAGTAGTTCTCGACTCCTTTGGAGGGTTATTTGTCGACAACTACTATCTTCACCCGATCGTAGTCGTCCATGTACTTTAGGCATTGGTGTAATGTGGACGGGACTATACGGTTAATGTGGATCCATGGCCATCCCAAAAGCATGTTGTAGGAAGGCTCCACATCAATGACGTAACAGGTGACCTCTATCTTCATGTCGCCTATACGGTATTTTAGGCGGATCTTGTTGAGCGGCCTCGTCTCGGTGCCGTTGAACCTGAAGATAGTCGTGGTTGTCGTGGAAAGACGATTCTGGAGGACCCCCAAGTATTGCATAAGTTTTAAGGGGACAATGCTCAGCGCGGATCCCGGGTCAACTTGGATGTGATCCACTCTGGAGGAACCGATGTACCCCGTGAAGTACAAGGGTCAATCGTGGGAAGTGCTTTTGATTAGCATGTCCTCAGGGGTGAATGTAATGCAAGGGACCCGTTGTTCGGAGGCCTGACAGCACTGTAAACATTTCATTTCCACGTCCTCTTCCCTAACAGACGAGAAGTGTATGGCAATGACCTTAGAGTCGGCCAATGCCTCTTGTAGAGCTTCTCGAGTAGGCCTCGACAAACGCAGGAGTTCGTACATGGTGATTCTGGCTGGAATATTCTTTAGATGTGCAAGTACATTGAACCTGAAAGGCTGATTACTCGCGCTAGGCCCATCGGGATTTGGAGGGGTCATTGTATGCGGCCTTGTGGAAGGTCGTATAGGATCCTCTGCTCTGGCAGGTTAATTTTTGGTGAATTCTCTCCCTACTCTGATGGCTAGGGCGGCAGCGTCCACATCGGAGTCGGTGAGAGCGGTTACTGACGTTTTGCCTTCATGCTAGGGCGGCAGCGTCCACATCGGAGTCGGTGAGAGCGGTTACTGACGTTTTGCCTTCATCTGGGATGGCGGATACGGCGTTGCAAGGTCTACCCTTAGTCTTCTTCAAAGGCTTTGAAGTCCATTGCTCATCGCTGAAGAGGTCCAGATGGACCCACATCACTTGCCCTGATGGTAAGGTTTGGGATACTAAACCTTTTCCTTGTTGATTGTGAGGATCATCATTAGTGATCGTTAGTATCGCTTTAGGGATAGGAACTACCCCCGTCGGTGCTTGAACCTCTGGGAGATCTTTTCCAAAACTCAGTGTGATCATATTGGTGGTCACCTGTTTCTGTACCTTCTCCTTTTTTAGAACCCCCACATTGTATAGGGCTTGAAGCTTATCCTTGAGAATATACCATTTGGAGGTATGGTGACCGAGGAACCTGTAGTACGCATAGTAGTTTGGTTCACTAGTTTTGTTCGCCTCTTCGGGCTTGGTTACTTCCGGTAGCTTAATCCTACGGCTCTTGATGAGAGTGTCAAGGGTTGCCACTACTTGGTCCTCCCTAAAGTCGTATTGCCTCGGGGGATGTTGTTCAAATGACTTAGGTTTTGGCCTCTGAGCTGGTTTGGGCGCCGGAGTGGAGTCAACGGCCATGATCTCTTTTCCTCTCGTTCGAGGGGGATTCTTTGGCGCGCTCGGTTCGGGAGCTCTCTTTTTGAGGTGAGGCTCCTTGGCCTCGAGTCTCTTAATCATATTTTCAACCTTCTCGCATTGGCGAACGAGTTCTTTCCAGGTTCGAGTCTCTACCGTGCTAACCTTGGACAGAATATAGATTGAAAGGTTATTGTGGCACATCTCAATCAGTGTGGTTTCAGAGACTTGGTCTCGGCAATGGACCGAACGATTCCTGAATCTCTTTATGAAGTTATTGACTGGCTCCGACTTCCTTTGCTTTTCAGCAAGAAGGGTAGCCATCGATACCTCGGTATCATCATCGAAGAAGCGAGCGAGGAAGAGCCTTTCTGCATCGGCCCATGACATGATAGAGCCTGGTTCTAACTTGCGGAAGCATTCGAAAGCTACCCCTTTGAGGGTGCCGATGAATAGCTGGATGAGGATGGCATCGTTCCCGACGAGGAATCCGGTCTGAGCCATAAAGTAGTAGATGTGCTACGAGGGGGAACCCTTACCATCAAACTGCACCAAACTGATGGGTTTGAATTTTGTCGGGTAGGGGACTGTGTCCCACTCGACAGGGTACGGCCTGACCACCCCCAGTTTGTTCATGTTTTGTTGAAGCTTCAAGGCATTGAGTTGGCTTTGGAACTCTTCGAATCTCCTGTCTTGGGTGGTACCCCCGGAGCACGACGTTCCCACCGACGACTTCGAGGAGTGATCCGACAAGATTTCAGCATTATCTTCTCATTCAATCATCTGATTAGGAGTAGGTCCTTATTCCTTGCTTTCCACCAGCCTCCGTGGGGTACGCGTGACCTTCTTCTTCTTCTTTTTGTTCAAAAGCTGCTCCAACATGTCCTTTATGGACTCGATGGCGACCTGATGTTCTTCGAACTTTTGGGCAATTGTCTGATCACTCGAGGTGTCAGCCATGTGCGCCCTTGCTAGCTTGCTGTAGCTTGAATGTGATGTCTGGGACGTAGCCGTCGTCGAACAAACTTTATCTTCACTAACGGAAGGGGCACTAGGAGAGAGTAATCGAGTGGGATGTTGACTCTCGTACCACTGCGGGTGTGTAGGAATATACCGTCATGCTCGCGTTGAACCAGCGGGTGACTGGAGTCCAGGAAAGAATCCAAATCTGGGGGATCTGGAAGTACATTTTTACCATTCCCCGTCATGTTGACCGTAGCAGATGGGAGTTATAAATCATCAAGGGCGCACCTTCTTTGGTGGCCGCACCTTCGGCGAGAAGATCTCGGTTAGGAAGGTCGTTAAGGAAGCCTCCCGAACACAGAAGGCTTCACCGTTTCTACACATTGGTAGTTGGCGAGTACCGTTTGGATAAACCTTTCATAGTGACACTGAGGATTAACCTCATGTATGGTGCATTTGCGAGTTAGGTAACTCCGGAGATCCTCTACCGGTAGTTGGAGACAACCCCCGGCATCAGAAGGGTCAACCAAGCGGTCACATGAGAGAGGTCTGGATGAACTCTCCCGCGTACATAGGGTGGAATGGTCAAGTGTTGGAGTTAGGTGAGTTCGCCTTGGCAGGCGAGTCTTCACACTCGGGTGAATTCCTGCCTGCAGGCAAACTCTAATCCTTTGTTCACGCAAGCGAGCTTGTGAGGCATCGCCTACTATTTTGCCATTGTCGTTAAGGCTCGCTCGTTCACAACGCTTACCCACCGAGTGGACTCGGTGAGGCTCGCCTGATTTTGAGGGCTCGCCTGCTTTCGAGGGCTCGCCCGCTTTCGAGGGCTCGCCTGCTCTGAGCAGTCTGTTTGCATCAGGGATGTGACCTGAGAAACGAAATCCACACCGGATCCGTCAAAACGGGGGATATTACGATCGGAGTGAAATCTACCTGAACGCGAGGGTTCGCCTGATTTGGCGAGCCCACCGGCATTGGTAGGGTTTCTTCTTTGTCTTGCACTTTTCCAACTTGAATAATGATTCAGGTTGTCGTATGGGGTGAGAGTTTGGGCCTCCTGTTGGGCGAAGACCTGCCATCACCGCTGGCGGGCTCTTCTAGAAAGCAGAGCGTCCATGTGGACCGTGAGGCCGTGGTCTGCGCCCGGATGAACCACCGTCTCTTCTTGAGCGGGGGGCTGCGAGGGTCGTTTGGCGACCTATATGGCAGCCTTTCGCCTCGTGCTCTCGACCTCTATCTTGGCCTTGGTCAATTTGGAGGGAATATGCTCCCTCGTCGTGACTCGGATAGATTCCTCAGGTGTGGAGGCTTTGACCGTTTGAGGTCGACCTCTACGCACGACTCTGTGGCATTTTCGAGACGCATTGCCGCCAGAGGAGGATGAAGACAAGTACTCTTCGTACTTGGCTTGGTTGAACTCGATTTCCAGGGACTCCACGGTCGTCCCTACAGCAACCTCGTCGAACTGTACTACCACCACTTCGGTTGAAGAAATAGTTCCTCCCACTGTGGTCGTCATCTTCTGTAGGCGTAAATTTTGATTTCCCAAAATAGGGGTATTGTTTGTATTGATAAGAATAGCTTATTACAAACTAATGAATCAAAATTACAACAGAAGCAGAGGGAAGGCCCTCCTTGTTTAACATGGGGATTTTGATAGCGATAGGACGCCTCGCTCGGTTCTCGCACCGAGTCTGCTTCTCTTGGACGATTTGATCAAGGTTTCTAGTGAGCTTCAGTACGCAGTAGAAGCTTGTGCTGGTCAAGTTTGAGTTTCTGAGTTCAATGGTGATCGGGGCCCGAAGCTAGGAGAGGATGCTACAGTGCAGAGGTCATGCAAAGAGCTTGTCATCAACTCAGTCGAGAGTAGAGATCTAGTGGTTCAGCTAACTGATTGAATTAATCAATTAACTATGAGCGAACTCCTTTTCTGTAGCCAGGAGAGATTCTTAAATAGAGGAGAGACGGCGTGGTCACTCCCTTGAATCATGGGATATGACCATGTACTGTTGGGAGATATCATACCTTTCACTTGTACCATGAGCGGCTACTTGATGGGCTCAAAGCACTGTACTCCTTCCCTTCACGTCGTGAGGAGTGGGAAAGCTCATCCTCGTACGTGCTATTGTGGCTGCCAGGTACTCTGTCTAGCTCGGCGAGCTTGTTGATCGCAAGCGGATTCAGCTCTTGACTCGTGCAGGCGAGGTGAGCTTCAGTCGTGAGCATGCAGGCGGACTTGGCGATTGCATGAATTTGACTGGTCGCTCGTACTATGAGCGGCTACTTGATGGGCTCGGAGTACTGTACTCCTTCCCTTCACATCATGGGAAGTGGGAAGGCCCATCCCTGTACGTGACATAGTAGCTGTCGAGTACCCTGGCAAGTCTGGCGAGTTTATCGTTTGTAGGCGAATTCGGCTCTTGACTCGTGTAGGCGAGGCGAGCCTCAGCCATAAGCATGCAGGAGGACTTGGCGATTGCATGGATTTGACTGGTCGCTCGTACTGTGAGTGGCTACTTGATGGGTTCGGAGTACTATGTTCCTCCCCTTCACATCGTGGGAAGTGGGAAGGCTCATCCCTGTACGTGACATAGCAGCTGCCGAGTACCATGGCGAGTCTGTCAAGGATGCTGATCGTCTGGCTGATTGTCTGTGTATGTAGGCAAGTTAGGTTTGCAAGCGAGTCTGTAATCGCCTGGCGGATTGCCCAAGTGTAGACCGATTTGATGATCACGTAGCCCCGGTTTGTGCTAGCGAGTCAAACATACGGGTGAGCCCGATTTTCAAGTCGTGCGGGCGACTCGAATACGCAGGCGGATTCCAGTCCTATCTGCAAAGGTAATTTTTACTGTCTATAGGAACATCGAACAACTATATGAAACAACTACGCTTCGACTTCTGCATCATCTGACTCTAGCATATCTCTCAGGTGGACATGTCCATCCTCTAAATCTGACATACACTAGAGAAAACAGGTGTACGTCAGTGTGCATGGCACACGGTAAGATCCCACAAAACAAATAGAGCGAACGAAAACCCAAGTGGAAAACGGTGCAATAACAGAGATGACAAAGAAACTTGCAATGGGAAATCCAATAAAATCAATCAAGTAACCAGCTCATGAAGCTAGGGATCAGAATAATCATCCAAGTAATAGGGTTATATACTAGATGGAATTAATACTTAAATCTACAACCTGAGATGTAGTACGTCGAGCGAAATAATCCAAACAAGGAAACCCTTATGTATATACCACGTGTCTCGAATTGTAGATAATTAAATATTAATCTCAATCTATGTATGAAAAGAAGCATAACTGGTTTGTATCTCACAACTCGTAATCATCCAAGTAACATTGTCAGGTAACTGATCCGTATCTCACAAACGACTCGTACTCATCCAAGTAACGAGTCATGTAACTAGTCATTCTACAATAGGTCACTGGTCAACATCTCACACAGAGTCAACATTCACATCCTCGAATATTTGACTGTTCACAAATTCCCTACGTGTTTCCAATCCCGCTATACATGTGGCCTAGAGGACTACACGCAATCTGTTTCTTGCCTGGTTCGAACTTCAAAAAGAACCCGGGTGTCGGAAATAAATTCTTTAAATTTAGATCCCCACTGACCAAAGTGATGTACACACATTCACTCAGGCCCTACAAACCAACCTCAAAAGCGATACCGGCCAATGGCGCGAGCCTGGAAGACATATCAACAATCATATCCGACACATGAATTATGACTTCCCATCCCAACTCTCTGGTATTTCTAAGTCAACAATCATGATCTACAGTTGATATCTGGTCTACCTCCTAATTCAGTCAACTCACACACACATGTCACTAAGTCTTGTTCATGACACGCAGAGCCACTAAGTCATGAACTACTAATGGTCCGTAATCACAAAAGGAAATAATAAGTACAACCAAGCACGGGCAACGAGATCACATAATTAAAAATGAGAATCATAAATCATGAGGTTCTCAAAAATAATCTTTAAAAATAATAAATTTATTTACTTCAAAATAATTTTTTTATCCAAAATAAATTCTTTATCCAAAATAAATTTTTTATTTCTTGTTATAATTATCCAAAATAATTCCATTATCCAAAAATAACTCCTTTTAAATAATTCTAAAAACATTCTTTAAATATTCTTTTTAATATTCCCTCTTCCAAAATAATTCCTTTTTTAATTATAATTAATCTAAAATAGTTTCTTTTTCAAACTAAATTTATTTATAATTATTCTAAAATGATTCTTTTTCCAAGATAATTCCTTTTATGTTATTATAATTTTCCTAAAATGATTTTGTTCTCAAAATAAATTCCTTTAAAAATTAATATAATTATCTATGAATGATTCTGCTACCAAAATAAATTCTTTTAATTTATAATAATTATTTTGAAAATGTTATTTATCAAATTATCATGATTTATCTAATATTATTCATCCATAATCTCACGTAGATAATTATATCACAAACTAATCCACGTAACCAATTACTAACAGATATAAATAATGAAAATACAAGGCAAGGGAAGCGGGATCTTGCCTTGGGTATATCGTGGACCATAGTGGGGGATGTCGGGGTGGTTGCATAGCGTTATGACGGGCTTCGTGGAATCGACAGCTAAAATTACAATTAGAATGTTAATGCGATGTGCAATATTCAAACGAGTATAACGAGGTGTAGATAGGGAGCCTAAGTGAAAGGAATATACCGTGTGATAGACAACACGAAGGGATACGCACCGTCGAAGGGATCGACGGAAACGAAGGTCGGAGTTGGCCAAAAAACGTGCACGAAGTCGGCTCCGAACTACAGTTTTCTGCAGTGAAGCTCCCTGATTTTAGCTCGTCGGAGCCGAGGGGAGCTCGGGTGGAGGTGACGACGTTGGGGCTTGGTCATAGGGAGAGCTCGATGGTCAGAGATCGGGCCAAGGGCGAGCGTCAAGGTGGGGAGGAGCCGAGGATTTGGGTTCAGAGTTGAGGAGTTTGGAGGGAGAGATTGAGAGTGAACTGAGAGAGATTAAGAGGAGAGATAGAGAAAGAGTTTTCTTTTGCTTGGTTAAGAGAGAGAACGAGATGAAGGAGGGGATGGGTGTTGTGCTTTTTGAGGAAGTGAGAGAGGGAGAGAGTACGAGAGGGTGTGGGTGATGTCGGCGGATGGTGGTGGGGTCAGAGGAGTGATGAGTGCGCGGGAATTTAGGGAGTAGGGTAGGGGGAGAGAGAAAATGAGAGAGATATATATATAGCATAGGTGGGAGAGGAGAACACAGGGAAAATATACCCATTTAAAATAATATAAATAATAATAATAACAATAATGAATAACCAACCATTATTTTAAAAGTCTTTACTGTAATAACTAAATTTATAATTAGCAATACCATTAAAATAAACATAAAAATCGTATTTTTAAATCATAAAAAATTCTAGAAAATTGAGAAAAATACAAATACTCTTTTTGAAAAATAATATTTAATATTTAAACACTAAAAAAATTTATTTAAAGTAGATCATTGTCCTTATAGTTTGTCTAGTATTTATGTTTTCTCATTAGGTATTCTAGACAACAATATATGTTGTAGGATGGATGGAATCGAGCATTCATGATCATATCCAATAGAGGTTGGCGGAATAATTAAGTGAAGCAAGATCCAAGTTTAAGCTTCATCCGCACAGTTTACCAAGTGGAGCTATATTGAAGATATATAAATCTTGGGTAATTTAGTTTTAGGTTTATACTTGTGTGTAGATATTTTAAGCTCATATTAATCACACACACGTATTTGGTGATTTTATCAAAATATAGTTGTTTTTGATAAAATATTATTTTATTAGTTTATAGACTTTAACATCACTTTATACATAATTTATCAAGTCTATAAAAATATTTCACAAAGTTTTAATATTGTGTTTATGTCAAATGACAAAAACATGTAAGTTTAGTTTTCATGTTTTTTGACATATTTAAAAAATAATGAGTTTTCACTATTGAGAAGTGAAATTCCAAAAAAAATTGTAACATGTTCATTTACATGTTTATAATGATTTCCCAAATTTTTATATTTTTTTGGAATTTATTTGCTATTTTTAAAGACAGTTTGAAAATCAGGTTTCTGCTTTAAACAGGCTGTATTATTGTTATCAGTCGACTAGTCAGTCAACTGATGAAATTAGTCGACCGATCAGTCGACTGATGAAAGTGCCTGTAGCTACCAAATGTTTTTGTTTTTTTTTTGTCGACTGACCAGTCGACTGATGATCAATTAGTCGACTAATAAAGGTCATCAGTTGACTGATAAGCTGTCGATTGCCTGCAACGGTCAGCTCATTAGTCGACTGATAAAACATGTCAGTCGACTGATAAAACCCGTCAGTCGACTGATGACCTGTGACGGCTATTTTTCCAGTTTCTGTTTTTTTGTCATTTTGCTGGATTTCACTTGGGTTTTGAGCTTTGTTTCTTCATCCTATATATACCCTATATCATTTCACTTCTAAAATAAGAAGAAAAGTTTTAAAACAAGTTTAAAAAGAGTTTTAGTTTGTTTTAAATGTTTGTTTACGAAATTAGTTTTGTGAAGATTGTTTTACAAGAAGAGGAGATTAATTTCAGTTTGGGCTTTCAATCATCATATCCCTCTCTCTTGTGATTAGAGAAGTATTTCTAAACTCATATCTCTAACTTGTTTATGCTTCAATTGTTGTTTTCGTATTTGCAAGATTTAATTGAGTTTATATTTGATTTTTCTTATTGCTTGCACACACAACCATTGAGCTTAACTATTTTCACATATCGTGTAATTTGGGGTTGTGGTGAGTGTAACCTTGAGAGTGAGCTTATATTGAGTTCTCACCTATTGTAGAGAATATTTTATTGTAATTGAGCTTTATTGTGAGGTACACATTGTATCACACTTGTATACCGAGAGGAGTGTGTGGCAAGAGACGGGGTTATCCCAAGAGGAGTGGTATCAGTAGTAATGCCTAGAGGTAGGTCGTAATTCCGAGCACTTAAGGGAAACACGGGCTAGAGACCAACACTTAGAGGGTGTAGAGTGTGATTACAATTGTGTGTGTTGTAAAGTTTTCGGTGAACTAAAAAACCGAATTATAAGGTGTAAATGTTTTCGAGTAATCGTTGAAAACCCGGTGTGATAGTTGAGTTCTCCCTAGGAGTAGGGAGCGGAGACGTAGGATGGAAGGTCCGAACTCCGTGATCATATCTTAGTGTTTGGATTGCTCTTTGTGCCCACTATTTGTTTATATTGTTTCTTGTTTACTTTGCCCTTAGCATATATATCCTTTCTTTAATTCAATCGAATGTCTATCTTGCTAGGATATATTTATTAATTATTTTTAATCCGCATTAATATCTAATAAGATTAGCAATAACCCTATTCACCCCTCCCCCCTCTAGGGTACTTTCAGGTAGGAGATATTTTATGACTTTTATAGACGATCACTCCAGATATTGTTACACATATCTTCTCAGAACTAAGGATGAAGTTCTAGATAGGTTTAAGGTGTATAAAGCTAAATCTGAGAACTAACTTGAAAAGAAGATCAAGATGTTAAGATCCGATCATGGAGGAGTATATCTCAAATGAAATGACTGAATATTGCCAAGAGCATGGTATTATTCATGAGGTAAATGCTTCCTATTCACCACAGTATAACGGGATAGTTGAACGAAAGAACGGGACCCTTATGGACACGGTGAACTGTATATTACTCAGTTTAGGAGCACCTAAAAATCTCTAGGGTGAAGCTCTTCTTTTTGCCTGCATCGTTCTCAATAGGATTCCCCACAAATCTTCTGATATAACTTCTTATGAATATTGGAAGGGGAAAACTCCTATGTTGAACTTCTTTCGAGTTTGGGATTGCTTGGCTAAGGTAGCTATTCCTGAACCTAAGAAGAGAAAAATTAGATCTAAGACTGTTGATGCTGTATTTATTAGGTATGCACTAGATAGTAATATTAATAGATTTCTAGTCATTAACTCTAAAACCAATAATATATCCAATAATACTATTATTGATGCAAGAGATGCAGTCTACTTAAAAACATTTTTCCTTTCAAATCCAAAATCTCAGAAAATTCTAGTTCATCTCTTCCTTCTCCACTACCTCTTCCAGTTCTTCTCAACCTCTATATTTTGAACCTCAAAGAAGTAAAAGAGGTAAAATTCAAAAGGATTTTGGAGAAGTCTTTTTTATCTTTCTTGTTGAAGGTGACCCAAGCTCCTTTAAGGAAGCAATGGATTCTCCTAAATCTTCTTTCTGGAAAGAAGCCATTGATAATGAAATAAAATTAATAATAGAAAATCATACTTGGATACTCATTGACTTACCTCCAGGTTGTAAACCTGTCGGTTGTAAGTGGATATTCAAAAAAAACTTAAGCTGATGGTTCCATTGATAAATATAAAGCTAGATTAGTAGCTAAAGGCTATATACTCAGCAAAAGGGCATTGATTACTTTGATACATATTCTCTTATAGCCCGAATCTCAACTATCCGAGTATTATTAGCCTTTGTTGCTATTCATAAGCTAACCATACATCAGATGGATATCAAGACTGCTTTTCTGAATGGTGATTTAGATGAAGAAATCTATATGAACCAACCTGAATGCTTCATTACCAAAGTTTAGGAAAATAAAGTCTGCAAACTTGTTAAATCTCTATATGGTCTAAAACAAGCTTCTAAACAATGGCACAAAAAATTTGACAAAGTTATTACATAATATGGCTTCTCTGTGAATGAACACGATAAGTGTGTCTATTCTAAAGTGATAAACAATGACTATGTCATCCTTTGTCTCTATGTTGATGATATCCTTATCTTTGGAACAACTCTTGAAGAAATCTTAAAGGTTAAGGATTATCTCTCCAAGAACTTTGACATGAAAGACTTAGGTCTTGCTGACATGATACTTGGAATGAAAATCTCTAGAGACACTAGAGGAATATATTTGAGTCTTTCTCATAGTATTGAGAAAATGCTGATCAAATTCAATTTTCATAACTCTAAACCTATCTCTACACCTTATGACTATTCTATATCTTTGAAGAAGAATAAAGCTGAACCTGTCTCTGAGCTAAAGTATTCTCAGCTAATTGGATATCTCTTGTACATATCCAACCGGACTAGACCCGATATAGCTTATGTTGTAGGGAGACTGAGCCGGCATACCAGCAACCTTATCAAAGATCACCGGATTGCCTTAGAGAGAGTATTTAAATACTTGAAAAGCACAGTTGACTATTGCTTGACTTACACTAAGTACCCTGATGCAATAGAAAGGTATAGTGATGCCAACTGAGTCACGGATTCCAACAATGTAAAGTCTACATTTGCATAAGTATTCTTTTTTGGTGGTGCAGCTGTATCCTGGAAATCTTATAAGCAAACAGTAATTGCCAGCAGTACCATGGAGTCTGAATTGATTACTCTTGATACCACTTGCACAGAAGCAGAATGGTTAAAATATCTACTCTCTTAACTTCCTTTGGTTCCTAAATCCTCTCCTCTAATTTCTATTCACTCTAATTCTAGATCCACTATAGAGCTTCTAAAACAAGTGCATGTTAATAAAAAAATTAACAGACATATTCAAATAAGATATAAATCTGTACAACGTCTGCTAGGTAAAGTTGTGATTCTAGACTTTGTAAAGTCTGAAAAGAATCTTGCTGACCCTTTGACTAAGGGTCTATCCAGGAATGTGGTTCTGGATTCATCGATGGAGATGGGGTTAAGCCCATAGATAAGATCACTGACAGCGGGAACCCAACCTTTATTTAGAGACGTAGTCCCAATGTAAGTTCAATGTGGTAGAAACAAGCTGAACTAGTGACACTCGTGTGGAGCATCGACCTAGATATATTCATATATCATTATTGTAGCATCTGCTACTATTCCTTTTCTATGGTGACGATACTCTTATGATACAGCTGGTAAGGTTGAGTTTTACTCTTAATAAGTCCAACGCATGTATTGTGAAGGATATGATATTCAGGTGTAGTATCCTTGGAGGACTTACCTACGTGAGAGGAACCGTGATGACGGTTAGGGGGCAGAGCTAACCCCTAGAAACTCTCATGAGTTGGTTATTGTGCGCATGAACTTTAACGCTCAACCCGCTTTGCTCAATAGATGAAGACGTATTGTGTGTGTTTTCATCAATACCTGGTATAAGGGGCCTAATTCAAGGCATAATCCATTATGTCCCTCAGGTTGCGATGAACCTACTAAAGAAATGTTCAAAGCCGAAAGCTACATCTCCCGAATTCACGATACGAAAGGTTGCCCAACCTATATTTGCTTTAAGATTTATTGATTTATTTATTTTGAAGTTTTCAGTCAAATATTACCTTTTGGAGGGGATTGTTGGCTGTGTTGTGGGAGAAAAAGCAATTTTACCTTCAATGAATAGTCTCACATTGCCTAGTGTGATGAATAGTTGGTTGTTTAAATTAGTTCTCTTTCCTTTGGGCTTTGAGGATTCCAAAGAATGGGGTGTTTTGGGCTTTCTATTGTTTGGCCTTTGTATATCACACGCGCACACGGCACGTCACGCCCGCACGCGCCACGCCACACCACATCGCACACGCACGCAGTTTTATTTTTTCAAACTTCATTTTACACGTTTCTTTTACTTTTCAGGTGGAAAAAGAGCATAACGGCTGTGAGATTTTGGTGAACGTTACGTGTGAATTTGGCAAACGTTACGCGGAGATTTTCAACGGATAAAGGGTTTCTAGCCCTATATATATATATAGTCGTATGATGAGCTCGAAAAAACACAGAAATGAAACGAAAGTTCTTCTCTTCTCTCCTCTGTTTTTCAAAGCTATTATTTTTCATCCAACTTTTAGCTTTTACTTTGAGCAACCGTCTTCATTTGAGTAGAAGCTCTTTACTCTCGCCCGAGTACAGATGTTGGCCAATTCCGGGGGTTTATACTACTAGGGGAGAGGGGATCATCTGCGTCAGGACGATAGACGGGTCTTCAATCTTCTAGGATAGTGCTTGCACGAATGCTTCCCGATGAGGCTAGATTTTTCTGTTTAATTTATTTTTCGGATTTCTATTTGCAAGCTATAAGTTTAATTTATTAATTTTGATAACAGCTTAGCCCTCTAAAAATTTTCCAAATAGGATGAACGGTTTTCTGTAACTTCCCTTTTTTCTATTTCCTTTAATCCAAACATGCTCTAAGAACTTAATGTACCACATGTATGAAGATTTTTAAGTCCCATCATGGACATTTCCCATTACATTAGTCTGATATGCATTAGTGAATATAGAGAATAAAATAGAAAAAACACTAGAGACACACCCTTGGGCACACTCTCAGCCACACCCCCTCACCTGCTACAGTACAGGGGGCCCCACATGGGAAAAAATCCCATGTGGGACCCTGCACTGTAGCAGGTGAAAGGGTGTGGCTGAGTGTGTGCCCAATGTTGTGCCTCTCGTGCCTCCCAATAAAATAACAAAGTACATAATTGCCTTCATGCATATGTGCGCACGTGAAAGAAGGTGATAGTTGAAGATAATTGGCCAACATTGTCTCTATGATGCTCAAGTAAAATCTCTCGAAAATCAAATAAGCAAGAAATTTCTATGGTGTGGTTGTGCATAATGTTGCCCTCTTAGTGAGAATCATATACCTTACAATGACTAGTTTGAAATTATTGCCATATCTCGTATTTAAGAAATAAAATATCAAGTTTCTCGGACTATACTTTATACTCTAATGATCAACTTTAAATGCACATGAGTATCCTGCCAGACGCAAAAACGACAGTTATTATAATTTTCTGATGTGCGCGGAATATGTATTCAATAATTTCTATCATTATCATTTTGTTATACAAAGGTTAATATCAGGCCCAAATTTTAATTTTATCCCTAATTAACTCTCGCTAGTAATACTTTTCATAGTTTTTAATTTATCATGTGGCTGTTTAAAGATAACCCACCACCAAAACTAAAAGATTAGGTCAATTGCGCTGGATCAGTCTTAGGGAAGATGTAATTTATGCAATTAGTCCCAATCACTGAGCATATGTACCAGGAACTTTGTGTCATGTGTCCAAATCCATGAATTATTTTTTCCCTATTATGACCCACATTAATAAATTAATCCGCCGCCTTTGACTTAGGGAGCGAGGGAGGAACGTGACAAGACCCTTATTTTAAGGGTCCTATATAATTAAGGGGGAAAATACTTTCAGCCCCCAAAAGCTAAGAAAACGTGCTTCCCCTAAGACTTTGTCAACGGGTGTTTTGCCTCAAAAATAAATATTTTGTTCTCTGAGCTCCCAAAACACAAAACCCAAGAGAATAAAATATGTGAATATCATAATACCCTTCTCTCTCTCTCTTTATCATAATGTACTAAGATGATAGTTGAAATGATTGATAAAAATTATTTTATTATTTTTATTTTTTATTATTTTCTTTGTTTGTATTGAGAGATTGTTAAAGTTACGGGTTAATTGTTAAGGTTACGAGTTAATTGTTAAGGTTACGGGTCAATTTCTCTCTCTCTCTCTCTCTCTCTCTCTCTCTCTCTCTCTCTCTCTCTCTCTCATGATGTTACTGTGATGGTGTTGAAATGATTGAAGGGGATTGTTACTTTATTATTTTTGTTTTTTATTATTTTCGTATTTTTAGAATATTCGTTGTTAAGGATAATGGTTGGTTGTAAATGTTATGCATTGATTGTTAAGGTTACAAGTTGGTTGTTAAGGTTACGGGTTTGTTGTTAAGGTTATAAGTTTGTTGTGTAGGTTACGGGTTTGTTGTTAAGGTTACGGGTCAATTGTTAATGTTACGGGTTTAATTGTTAAGGTTACGGGTTTAATTGTTAAGGTTACGGGTTAATTATTAAGGTTACGGGTTTAATTGTTACGGTTACGGGTTTAATTGTTAAGGTTATGGTTTAATTGTTAAGGTTATGAGTTTAATTGTTAAGCTTACGAGTTTAATTGTTAAGGTTACGGGTCAATTATTAAGGTTACGGGTTAATTGTTAAGGTTACGGGTCAATTGTTAATGTTACGGGTTTAATTGTTAAGGTTACGAGTTTAATTGTTAAGGTTACGGGTCAATTGTTAAAGTTATGGATCTTTCTCTCTCTCTCTCTCTCTCTCTCTCTCTCTCTCTCTCTCTCTCTCTCTCTCTCGTAACCTTAACAATTAAACCTATAACCTTAACAATTAAACACGTAACCTTAACAATTAAACCCGTAACCCTAATAATTAAACCAGTAACCTTAACAATTAACACGTAACCTACACAACAAACCCATAACCTTAACAACTAACCCGTAACATTCACAACCAATGCATAACATTTACAACCAACCGTTATCCTTAACAATTAACAATTAAACTCGTAACCTTAACAATTAAACTCGTAACATTAACAATTAAACTCGTAACCTACACAACAAACCTGTAACCTTAACAACCAACCTGTAACCTTCACAACCAATGCATAACCTTTACAATCAATCATTATCCTTAACAATTAATAATTAAACCCGTAACATTAACAATTAAACACATAACCTTAATAATTAAACATGTAACCTACACAACAAACCTGTAACCTACACAACAAACCCATAACCTTAATAACAAAGCTGTAACCTTAACAACCAACTCGTAAGCTTAATAATCAATGCATAACATTTACAACCAACCATTATCCTTAACAACGAATATTCTAAAAATACGAAAATAAGAAAAAATAAAAATAATAAAATAACAATCACCTTCAATCATTTCAACATCATCACAGTAACATCATGATAAAGAGAGAGAGAGAGGAGATTCATAACTTTAACAATTAACTCGTAACCATAACAATTAACCCGTAACCTTAACAATCTCCCAATACAAACAACGAAAATAATAAAAAACAAAAATAATAAAATAATCATCATCAATCATTTCAACTATCATCTCAGTACATCATAATAAAAAGAGAGAGAGAATGTTATTATGATCTTCACATATTTTAACCTCTTGGGTTTTGTGTTTTGGGGGCTCAGAAAATAAAATCTTTATTTTTGGGGACAAAATACTCGTTGACAAAATCTTGAGGGGGAGCACGTTTTCTTAGTTTTTGGGGGCTGGAAGCATTTTTCCCTATAATTAATATGAAAATGGCTTTTTCTCATACGTACCCTTCAAATGGTAAATATTTTTTAAATTTAAATTACCATTTATTTCGGGATAAAAGAAAGATCAAACGTAATTACAAGTGCATCATCGATCATATTATGCGAAAATTATAAGCATTTGAGTTTTAATTGTATTAGGAAAATTTGGCATTAATTCGATAGCTAAAACTTTTTTTTTTCTTTTTCTTTTTTTTTCCCGATTGGCTAGCTAAAACTTTCAAACACATCTAATTTACGAATATGAATTTACGGATCCCATTTGATTAGGACCTACCTCATATAACGTAAGATTCTTTTAAGTTAAATTTTATTTATACAGTTCGGACTATTTAACATATGCTGGGAAGTAATTTGGATCTGTAAGAATCATGAGTTTAAATAGAGGTTAAGAACCAAGTTACTAGCTTTCTTACTAGCCTACAAAATATCATGTTCTCTCATAGATGATGACCAGTTTACAGTACAAAATACTAAGATATGATGGTACTCATGTTTCCTAGTTTACCCGGTTAGACCGAACTAGTAATTATGAATTGTAAAATCTTCTAGAGTTTTAGAAACTTCTTATTTATTTTATTTGTCTTCTTTTGACTCAAGCCATAAGGGAAAGAAGAATGCTTTTCACAGCTCTAACCCAGTGACTCGAATGCATGCAACCCAAAGCATGTCCCCAATAGAGCATCAATGCCAAACAGGGAGCCTGAAAGCTCATCCAAACCATGTCATTGAGTTTTCAGTAATTTTAACGACTATTTCACTAGTTTCAAAGACGGAAATTGGCAGCTTGAACTTAAACACAGGCCTTCCCATCACAAGCCTTTCTTTTTTTTCTTTTTTCTTTTTTTTTCCCCGTCTCGCCATCATAATTCAACTTACTGTTATGCAAATACAACTCTCACATCTCAGGTAATGACACAAAGGGTTCAAATAGACGGTTTAAAATCGATAAACATTGGTTTAGCATGATGCATCTGATAAGCCAACTATATGATCAGGACAAAAATGATACAATTTACCCAACAAAAAGAGAAATAAAAGAGACCACTATAAAGCCATTTGACATGAAAAAACCCAATAAGACGTTCAACAATGAATATCCATATATCCTGATTGAGAATTATAATAAAACATTGGAGAGATTCAACTATGAATCATCCATGTCCGCAAAGAAATCTGCAGCTGAAGTTGTATTCTGACCTTTGCTTGTCCTCTTTCTCTTATTTCCTGTTTAACCAGAAATTTGTGATCACATGTGTACTAAAAATAAGGTCGAGTTAAAGCATTGAAAGATAATTTTCTTTGTTTATTCTGGGTTAATTGTCGACATGGACATCTAAGGTGCAGATGTCATGAAAAAGCTTAGGGATAATAAGTGGTCAACTTCGTAATGGTACAGCAGGTTATCTGCAGTTAACCTTTTTCTTTTTATTGATATCCACCAAAACAATAATTTTGATAGAGGGAAAATCTAGGTGTATTTTTTGTTCTTTTGAAATTTTGCACATTAAAATTACATACAGTATGGTAACTGAAGATAGTATATTTAAAAGACTTGCCTGGAAGTGGGTCTGTATCCATTTCATCATTATCACTCTCAGCTTCAACCATCTGACTGCTAGAGGCATCTTGTTTACTATCTAGAAGTTCTTGTAAATCCCACAGCTAGTTGAGAAACAAATACATAAATTCAATCAAATGATGGATCAAATGAAATTTGATAGCAACAAAGGGGAACTGAAGAGAACAAACTACAACAAAAAGGTGAAGTTTTCTATAGCTCAACCATTTTATGTAGCTCTCACAAAACACGGGAAAAAAAAGAACTCTAAAGTTTGTCAAAGAAAAACTTTCTTTAGCAGTCTTTATGTAGCTAGTATGCAACTGCTTAAATAGGAGTTTGCATCATAATTGAATTAAATTGCAAAACTTTCCCTTCTTCATATGATATTGAGACGCTGGTTTCAAAGGGGGCAAAAACACTATCCATCTAAGTTACGCGGATACGGGTACATATGCAGGTACATGACATGACAAATTTGTAAAAAGGAGGATACATGCACAAACACGTGAAAATAATAAGTATCTTTGTCATATGAGGAGATTCTCTCATATACAATATAAATGTGGCTCAATCTCAACCAAGTGAAGAGAGTACGTGAGAGAAATCCTTATATACACACTTGGTTGAGATTGAGCAACATCACTGTATTATCCCCTCATATGACATATGAATCATGATACCCATTAACCTCTTCCCATATATATATATATGTATATATATATATATAGAGTAAAACTTGTGTCAACTTAAGTGGACGTCCACTAAGTTTCTTAGCCATTGATGATCACTTGATTGAGCTACTTTGTGGATGATCCGCTCCGTTGAACTTGATCTACATATTCTAAAACCCAAACACACCAAATTTGGGTTGAATCCGTCATGGTTTGACCATTCATCCACTCGTATCAATTTTAACGGTTTCAAATGAATAGAACTTTTTACCTGGCTCGACGGAGGATCAAACCACGACGGGTTCACCCCAAATTTGGTGTGTTGTGATTTTAGAATATGTAGATCAAGTTTAACGGAGCGGATCATTCACAATGTCGCTCAATCAAGTGATCATCAATGACTAAGAAACTTAGTGGACGTCCACTTAAGTTGACACAAGTTTTACTCATATAGAGTAAAACTTGTGTCAACTTAAGTGGACGTCCACTAAGTTTCTTACCCATTGATGATCACTTGATTGAGCTGCTTTGTGGATGATCCGCTCCGTTGAACTTGATCTACATATTCTAAAACCCCAACACACCAAATTTGGGGTGAACCCGTCGTGGTTTGACCCTCCGTCGAGCCATGTAAAAAGTTCTATTCATTTGAAACCATTAAAATTGATACGAGTGGATGAAGGGTCAAACCATGACGGATTCAACCCAAATTTGGTGTGTTGGGGTTTTAGAATATGTAGATCAAGTTCAACGGAGCGGATCATCCACAAAGCAGCTCAATCAAGTGATCATCAATGGGTAAGAAACTTAGTGGACGTCCACTTAAGTTGACACAAGTTTTACTCTCTCTCTCTCTCTCTCTCTCTCTCTCTCTCTCTCTCTCTCTATATATATATAGAGAGAGAGAGAGAGAGAGATATTAATGGGTATCCTTGTCATAGGAGAGGATTTCCTCCTTGACGCCTCTAAAATCACATGATTGAGCAACATTATGAATGATCCGCTACGTTGAACTTGATCTACATATTCTAAAACCCCAACACACCAAGTTTGGGGTGAACCCGTCGTCGTTTGACCCTTCATCCACTCGTATCAATTTTAACGGTTTTGAATGAATAGAACTTTTCACATGG
>NC_033799.1:38488354-38488926 GCF_001876935.1 Asparagus officinalis | reverse complement strand
GTGGCACAATCTCCACCATCCTCATAAAGTAGGAGAGAGAGTGTGAGTTGGTGGGGATTGTGCCACATAGGTGTCAAGAAGCACAATCTCCACCATCCTCATAAAGTAGGAGAGAGAGTGTGAGTTGGTGGGGATTGTGCCACATAGGTGTCAAGAAGGCAAAATCCCCACCATCCTCATAAAGTAGGAGAGAGAGTGTGAGTTGGTGGGGATTGTGCCACATAGGTGTCAAGAAGAAAAATCCCCTCATTGACATAGGACACCCATTAATCTCTATATATATATGAGAGAATTGTGTATGCTTGGTACCAAGCACAAAAGTTGTGCTTGGTAGTGAGGTGTCACATCCCCCTCTACTCATTCAAATGGTTGCATATCCTCATGCACTTCTCAACACATGTGAATGTGGCCCCCCATTTGAATGAGTGGAGGAGGATGTGTCACCTCACTACCAAGTAAAAAATTTGTGCTTGGTACCAAGCATACCCATTTCTTTCTCTCTCTCTTTATATATATATATATATATATATATATATATATATATAGAGAGAGAGAGAGAGAGAGAGAAAAAA
>NC_033799.1:38439780-38488002 GCF_001876935.1 Asparagus officinalis | reverse complement strand
TATGTTTTTCATTTACATCTTATAAAAATGAAAACTCTAATAAAAAATTCTCTTTGATTATATAGATATATAAATTAGCAAACTACTCATTTTTTTAATCTCTCTTTTATTATATAGATATATAAATTAGCAAATTGCTTATTTTTTAACCTGATATCCAAAAGCTCCTCTAAAATCATAGTTCTGAACTGGGTACAAGCTGAAATGAATCCGACCCAAGCCCAACGAGTTTCAAAAGTGCATGTGAAGTGTAGGATAGACATTCATAAAGTGTACAAAGAATGTTGTAAATTAAAACATGTGTTATATAATTGAAATATTGAATACATGTTTGTATAAATGTATGCGTACACCTAGGAGTGCCCATTGATAATGGTACCACGCATACCTGATTTCATTACTATGAACCTATGTTGCATGGGTACGGGTGTCGGTACGGGATACAACAAATTTGTAAAAGGCAGGATATAACACGGCTATATAAATATTTATATACACGTATACTATATGTTGAAATTAATAATTCATATGAGGACAAGGACAAGAATTATAATTCCTATAACGGTTTTATGTTTATTTTATTATGTGGATTATAAATTGGAAAATCACTAGTTTTTGAACTAGACGTCCAAACGACACTTCAAAACATAATTTCGAAACCTGAACCATGTCTAATGAGTTTCAAAATTTGGATGTGAAGTGTAGGATATATGTTTTAAAAATGTATGACTAGTGTTTAAAATTAAAACATGAATATGTTCAGTCGACTAAAGAAATCGTCTGGATAACAAAAAAATTATGTTTTGTTTTAGTCGACTGATGAGGTCATCAGTCAACTGACCATGCTCATCAGTCAACTGATGAGGTGTTACTGGCCTGTAACGATTAGTTCTTCAGTCGACTAATCAGTCGACTGACGGCATAACGGCTAGTTTTTCCAGATTTTCATGTTGCCATTATTGTTTTTTTGTGATATTTTCTCTTGGTTTTTTGGGTTGTTTCATGAGCCTATATATACCTCATGCCCTCATACTTCTGAGGGTAATTAAGAAAGTTTTTAAACAAGTTTAAATAATGTTTAAGTTTGTTTTTGTGTTTGATTCAAGTTCGTTTGTGAAGAGATTTTCACAAGAGGAAGTGGAGATCAATTCTTGGTGTTTGAGCTTCAATTCATCTCTCCTACTCTTGTCATTTTAGAGAAGTTTTTCTAAACTCAATTTCTAGCTTTATATTTACATTGTTTATTGATTATCATCTCTATAAGCTAGATTTTTATAATTGAGTTTAGTTTGTTTTGATTATACTCTTTGTTCACACACAACCTATTGAGCTTATTGTATTTTCATACATTGTATAATTTGAGTTGTGGGAATTGTGTGACTTAGAGAGTGGGCTTACACTTAGTTCTCATCTTGTATTAGAGAACAAACAATTGTATTTGTGCCTAATTGTGAAGTTACACTTTGTAATATACTTGTACACCGAGAGAAGTGTGTGGTGATAGACGGGGTCGTGGAGTGTGGTAGGTGGTAATGCCTAGAGGTAGGTTATAATTTCTAACACTTGAGAAAGACACGGGCTAGAGACCAACACTTAGAGGATGTAAAATGGGATTGTAAGAGTGTAAGATTATAAAGTTTTCGGTGAACTAGAAAACCGAGTGTGATGTGTAAATGTTTTTGGGTGATGTAGAAAACCCGGTGTGATAGTGGATTTCTCCCCGGGAGTTAGGAGCGCAGACGTAGGACGGAATGTCCGAACTCCGTGATCATATTGCTTGTTTGAGTTTGGCTTGGCGCATTTATATTTGTGTTCATCTTTATTGTCATTCTCTCATTATTTATTTTATCCACTATATTATTTATGTTTGTATTGCCCTTGTTTAGTTTAATATCCTTGCGCATATCTTGCTTATATCATATTTGGTAGGATATATTGTTAGTAAGTTTTTAATCGACATAAAATCAGATTAGATTAGCATAAACCCTATTCACCCCCCTCTAGGGTTCTTTCCTAGTGGCAATTGGGTGTTTTCATCCACCTCTATTCTCGTGAAAGCCCCTTGTGAAAGATAAAAGAAAATTAGGAGATCAGTTAGGAGTTTGGGTTTCTTCCAGATTTAACTGAGACGATGTCTTTGCAATTAGTTGGTGGTAAATGTATGGCGGCGATTGCCCCTTTCAGTAAAACTTGACTATGAAGGTTCTTAATCTCACTAGCAGTTCTAGCTACGAGAGGAACTGGAGCACATTTAAGGGGATAAATTACATAAATATCTAAAATTAATAAGATGAAGTTATCCATTTATGAATGTACAAATTTGTTCTTCTTTAAAGATTCACATGAAGAAGAGAAACTGATTGGAGTCGAAGAGGTTGAAGGATCTTGCGTTTGCGAAGTTCAATGTCAAGCTCAAGCAAAAGAAGAGGAGAGGGGAAGACAAAGATGTGATAACAACGCAGGATCGTACTACGGCACGTGCATGGATCCTAAATGGAGTCCCCTCCCATGACGAGCAAGAGACGTATCCCGGTTCGGGTGTTAGTTGGATAATGGTGGAGGTTATGTTGAAGGTCGAAGGAGGTAGAAGAGGTATCATAGTTAGAGGCCGGAGGAACTTGGAGGACGTAGGCTGCAACAAAAAACATCATGATCAAGGCTTAAAGATGCAATCTACATAAACAGACTATGCTCCCCAAGGTGCTCCCAAAACCTAGGTGGAAACTTAGGTACTGCCTAGGCGTTAGGCGGGCGGCCTAGATACCGCCTAGTCCTAGGCGATTGGCAGAAGTTTTTTAAAACATTGGCTACAGATACGGGTACGGTTTTAGGTTAGAAGTATCCAAGTGACATAGCTATGAACTCTATAAGGCACTGATTTTATAAAGGAAAGAAAGAAAACCCTTTGGAGAACCTATATTCTTTTCATTAGGTTATGATGAAATTTTGATTTAGGGTTATTTACGGAAAGCCCAAACTTTTGGGGAGCCACAATTAACCCCCATCAACTTTTTTTATTAGATTAAAGCTCTGAACTTTAGTAGTTATTGCATATAACCTCCATGAACAGTTTTATTTCACTAAATTTTGCCTGAAAATCTATCTTTTAAACTTCATATTAGTATCAACAACTCTAATGTGTCACTAGTAAACACGAGACAAAAAAAGGAAGAAATTTTCTTCACCTCTTAGTCCCAAAAAATTTATTGAAAAGAAAAAATAAGTAATTTTTTAAGGAATAAGGAATTGTTTTTATCTTTTTTTAGCACATGTTTGCCACATGAGATATTAAAATCTATGGTGCTAATTTGATATTAAATGAGAAATTTTCATGTGAAATTTTTAGTGAAATAAAATAGTTCATGAGGGTTATGTACAACAAGTCCTAAAGTTCAGGGTGCTTCAATGTAATAAAAGGGGTTTACTACAACTCACCAAAAGTTCATGGTGGTTTTCTGTAATTAACCATTTGATTTAATATATGATGTATCCTATTTAGATTCTTGGAGGATCTACTAAAACTGTTTCATTAAGCAAATTCTAGAATTAGAGGAATATATACAGACCCCCTCCCTCTTTTCATGCAAGCATGTATCTGAGGTCATGCTATCAAAATTTTATTATTCTGAGTGTAGAAGATCCTACATGCCCCCAGTATGATACCTTGTCCAGCTATCAACCAGAAGGAAAATTAAAAAATAAAATTAGAAAGTTACCAAGTCAAACAATGCCAACCAAATTGCTAAGGTTTTAAATTCAAATGGCTGTATTTAGGTGGATGATGCAAACAAATGACAATGATAAAAGCAGAAAAGTAAAATCGTAAATTAAGAAAAGTTTTATAATAAAAAAAAGTGCTAGCATGATATTTCAGAGATGCTCACCTTTAACATTTGATCATGTGAAATACTACCAAGGTATTTCCTGTCATGTGAAAATGCTGCCAAGAAAATACAAGGAAAATTAACCCAGATGCACCAAATATATACTGTAGATAGGATCCTTCAATGGAAACGAACACTAGGATTATGATATTGCACCTAGACCTTCAATTGGGTACTCTGCATGCTCAGCCAATGGCCGAATAATTTTATTCGGCAAGATACCCACCAACCTATTGACAGGAAATAATCAGTTAAAGGGAACAAATGTTGAAATCAATATGTGCTCATCGAAGGAAAAATGAGGTAAAGCAAAAGAAAATAGAAAACAAGGGATGTTTTGCTTGATTACTCAAAACCCAAGAGGAACTCTCGAGCTGTAGATTCTGAAATTTTTTCCAACTTGAATTTTTAACATAAACGGATCAAATACATTCTACTTTCTCTTCAGCGGTTTTTTCCCCTCTCATTTACATATCGCTTAGAACACACGTGACAAGTGACGTAGATTATGGGAAAGTGTATATCATTCCATTATGGTGGTTGGTAGCAAAACAAGGAAGAGTGATGCAGACCTGATTAATCCATCATCCGATCCAGAAATGACAGTGTCTTCGTCAAGCTGGCAATTAAAGAGAATATTAACAATATAATGGATGTCAACTAAAAAACAACCAAAAGACACAGAAAAAAATGAGGACCACATACCTTCAGTAATTTATCAACAGACTGACTGTGCCCAAGAAAACGATCACTGATGATACAAAGGAAAAATATAGAGTTACGTGAGAATAAATATTTGGTAACTTGTTCTTATATTACCAACAAAGAACATACGTATATACCGATTCAAAGAAAAATAGTAAAGAACAATACATGCATGATTATTAGTATCAGGATCAGTGCATCTATGAATTATAGTTTATCATCATATTAGTATATCCACATTACAAAATTGAAAACATTAGTATCTCATTACCTTTTCTTTGTACCACTACAGCCTTAAACATAGTATAAACTATGAACACGAGATTTTTTGTAATTGTATTATTGCTGTTCGATTACTACGATTTGAAGTTTTGTTGGCAAAAATTCAACATTATTGTTCTTACTAGCAGTGTAAACAACGTCCCAGTTAACACGTGATTAATGTATCATAACTGTACAAAAATCATGCAAAGATGACTGGGAAGGAGCACGCACTAATGCGATTTATGCTCCTTCGAAAACATGCCTACTTCTTCAAATTAGCAGTTACGACACCAAAAAAGAGATAAAACATATAATTGTCCGAGCTGCCAAAATACTTCCAACAGAAGAAAAAAAAGGGTATGACTTGAAAGAAAAAAGAATTTATAATATAAGTTAACTTAAATTATGATTTCTCAATTTGTTTTGCATGTTAATGCCTCGTATTGATATGATCATAAGATCAATTGCCTCATAGTTTCCAATAATACTATCATGACATACTGTAATATCCAAGAAGATTACAATTATATGACAAAGGTGATGATTTTATGACCTGTATACATGAACCCCATGCTGAACTACATCAAACGGTTTAGGCAGTTTAAGGCTTTAAGCTTGTCATAAACACATTTAAAGTCATAGGATTCAATACAATTGCCAAAAGGGATACCCTATATCAAGAAGACAAAGTGATGAAAGGAGAATAAATTGAAAAGGAAGGAAGACAGTCAAATGGTTCTGGTCAGGAAGTACAATAACACCTTGGTAAAGTGGTAAGATAGTAAACTCTAAACATCCATGCTGGTTCAGACACTAAAATGGATATTGTGAGCGTGCATATTAACATACCTGCAGTCCTCCAAATGGCCCCAAGAATACAGCAACATAGCTCCGGACTCTGCTCCACAAACAACTTTTCGACCATTCTAAGTAGCATAGACAAACAAAAAAGCAATTTAGAATAAGTTACTTAAGGAAAAGTCAATGATGTAGATCACAAAGGTTAAGAAGTTAAAACTGGATAGGTAAAAGTTAATTTGATTCATAAATTTTAATACTCAATAGCATTCATTATGAAGCAGCCTAATTTAAATTATAGAAAATCACTCCTTTTCTTTTCAAAAACGTCACAGTTGGCAGGAACGACAATTAAGACCTTTAACTAGAATCAAAATAAACTGACAGCCTCCTCGATCACTGAGATTAATAATGTAAGCTACTGATGTATCACACGCTCAGTTTGAGTCAAATAATGATTTCAAATATAAGTATGAAATATATTGATATAACGCATAACAAGTGTTAAATCTCAACAAGACGCACAAGCACGTGCATCTTAGATTTCAGATGATATTATGATATTTTGCAGTGCATATGATGAGTAGCAAGTTCAGCTGCAACAATGAATCTTACCTTCATGGTGACTACAGACAACAACGCATCTTCTGCAAACTCTGATCGGGTTTGTACCTACCAGTAAATTCACACCATATTAAAGAAATCATGCACTCGACATGAAGAGATGTGTCTGTATGTGCGCGCATGCGTGCGGGCAGGTGCATCCACATGCCACATGGACATGTCTATATATATACCATTTCAGGTGTCCAAGCATAGCTAATGTATTATACCTTATTTTTCCGAAGACTGCATAAAGAAAGCGTCCCATCCCCACTGCAGAACACATAACACTCCATAAGGACATACATAAAAGTGCACACTAAGTGATCGATTAGTAATGAAAAAAATTAGCTCTTAAAAAGAAATTAAACATTCTAATCAAGAGTATCAAAATGATATTAGACATAGAAGCCTGACAGCCTTTGGCTCATAGATAGAAGGAAGCCATTCGTGATCACAACTCAAAACTGTTATTAGGGGTAAAGTCAGAAAAGATTCTTGCATATGTTCTTAACTCCGACAACTGTGTTTGCATATAACTTAACCACGACCAGAGTTTTGTTTAGCATTTATGGGTTTTGGATCAGAAATTCCAGAGCTTGCTAATACCAAGAACAAATTCATGTTTCTCCAGCAGTTTTCGTTTTGGACAGATCTTCTACTTATTAAGGTCTTAGAATGGCAGATACTCCATTCACATGCATGCTCCTTGTATTGACAGCAACCTTATTGGAAGAAGCATGAAGGATATACATTATGATTATTATCTACATTATGATTATTAAATAATGTCATAAATATGAATCAGCATTTATTCAACGAAATGGTGAAAGGAGTGAGAAAAGAACATGATTAATTGATTACCTTGACGCCAACAGTTGCATTGAATCAGGCACGTAAGTCATATCTGAGATATAAGTTGTTTCTGACACAAGATCTTCATCAGCCTCAAAGGAATTGCAACAAGCACGTTGCCTTGTATCCCAAACCTGAAAAAGTTGACCAAATTAACTACATGAAAGAACAGGGATGTCAGGCTCAGATTGACTTGGCCACTAATTAAATGCCATTGGATATTACTAGTAGCTAGAAAGAAAATAATGAGGCCAGCATTATTCCTTTTTGCCATTAAAATAAGTACATAAAATATCATCATTCATTGGATATGCTAATTGCCACTAAAATAAGAAAAGTACATAAAATCATATCATTCATGTACATAATCTCGCAAAACGCAACAGTGAATAGGCTTTGTTAATTTATGCATTTTCCTGATCTTATAGATATATATCCAGTCATTCTAATATCCATGTGGATATTTGGCATCGCTGACTATTACCAAAACTTGTATCCATATTTTAAACCGACAGGTACCGAAAATCCATGGTTGCCAGAATATGCATACAAAATGGGATTTACATTGAGATAATCCAGTTACTCAAATCTATCTGTATCCCTGTATACACAGGTTCCACTTTTTTTTTTTGGGTTTATTGAAGTATGCAGGCCAAGAGTTAAGGAAATAGTCCGATGAAAAAAAATGTCAACCAAGCAGACAACGGTCTGTCGTTTGCCATGGTCCTTCTGACACAAAAGCATAACAGATATCATAGGCCTTCTTCCAAGAAAATACGCAAAGCAATGAAATACGAACTCAAGTTTGAGGGTTCAATACAAAGATTGATTAATTTATGGCCAGCTGTCGACTATTCCTCATAGTGCCATATTTTTACTAAACTAAGCAAAAGAAAGAGAGGTGACAACTCTATTTTTTTTATCTCCTCAAATATGAATAGTCTAGATGAGGGGGAAGATGACAACAAATAAACTTCATAAATCTAGACGCCTCTGCTTGACCTGTTGGTAGTTCATAATTTCATATGTCGCACATAATATTTCATAAAAATATAATGAATCAATGAAAAATTCCACTCCAAAATCACAACACTTAATCCATCAACCTCTTAGAAATGGGATTAAGATATCCACATATGATTTAAGGCCTTGATTTTCCGTCAATATTTATGAAATTAAATTGTATAAATTTGCAAGAATGTTAATTTCATAATACTTGAGATGTCAAATTTCCCAAAGTAGAACTTTAATATATCATATTTCATAAGTTAAACATGAGATTGGACTAAATATTAAAGGGATTTGCACATATAACCCTAAGGGCTTTAGAGTAAATGAAATAATATTTGCAAATTGGTCCAGCCCTCATATATACACCTTTCATTCTAAAGTTTTTCTTCTTTTTCTGAAATCAACGCTTGGAGCAAGACTTCTACAGGAGAGGCCGGCCGTGAGGGACAGCAGAAGGAACCACCCCACAATGCAAGCCAGTGATTCTCCCTTGCTTATTCTTCTCCTGGTTCTTTCAGCCTTAAATCTCTTTGCTTATAGTCACAGGCTCACAGCCATTAGACTTGGAAACATAGTTTAGGATGTGCTACATAGTCCCCTAAACATGTCAAAGCGTACGAGACGACTGGAGGCGAATCGGCCAAAAGTGGCATTGCCAGAGTTCGAGCAGTAGCAGCTCGACGAGCGTGGCTGGAATTTTCCCCAGCTGGCAGATTTTGGCTCGACAGAAACCCAAAAGTGGAAAAATCTGTCAGAGTCGACTGGTCACTAGACCCAGCCAGCTGGTTTTGGATTTTCAGCCGCCTGGATATTCATCCAGCCTGCTGACTTTGACTGTTTTACATAATATACTCTATTTAGAGCTTTTCCAGTGGTTTGGCTTTTGACCATAACTGACTGAAGGGTGTCCTTTTTCAGACCATACACATATCTTATGACATTATACTAATGTCTTAATAATTTTGGAGGTGTTGTAGACATCTTAAAAGACCGATACCCTAACACATAGGATGTTTCACCATCCAAATATAATGCCGACTATCATATTATGATTAGTATCACTCGTAAATGAGTGAATGCAAATAGAGTTCCCAGTTAAGATGAGCGTGCAATAAAACCATAGGAATCACATCTTAGTCATTATACATGTAGTAGGCTGTGGAGGTAGCCCCATGTAGCTAGTGCTAGGGCATGCTTCAGGTTCCTAGGCTATGGAAGCACCCCGATGTAAGCAGTTATAGGGCATGATTCAGCTAGGTCCGCTGATCACTGACTTATGTTGAATCCCTCTAGCCTTACTTAGGTTGTGTGAAGTTGCCATAAGAGCGGGACCAGTGCATAATGTTACATGTACAACAAGGTAAATAACCACAGGGATGTGGGTTAAGTAATTAGAGCGTCATGGCTTAAGGTGAGGTAAGTGGGTGGGTTAAGTAATTGGAGCGTCACAGCTTAAGGTGAGGTAAGTGGGTGCACGGATGCTCCAAAGAGGGTTGCTCGCATTTATTTTTTTATCATTATATTTTCCACCTTATGTGTGTTGATTCTCTCTCTTGCTTAACCAAATAATAACATAATTAATATTTCTAATCTATATGTTCTTTAATTTTATGTTACATGCACAACACTACCTTTATTTCTCTTTGAGGTTTATAATCATATGTATTGATTCTTTATTGTAAGGTATTATTATTTGTGCAACCAACCTTCGTTCCATGCAGACCTTTGATACCATATCCTTGTGTCTAACTCTTTCATGAACCTTATGTTCAAATAAAGTTAATTTGTCTGCAGCGGATTAGGTTTACTTGAACAAACAGGTAGCAAGGAAGTCATGCCATGCAGTTGTTGTTGTAGATATTATATGGACTTATTTGTCTTTTCTGCATTTATTTAAGACTACTCTATATTAAGAAGTTATTATCCAGATTTGAGAGTCGTAGTTGAGCCATAACTTGTACTTATTTTTTTTTAAGGCATGGAGACCATCCTTTCCAGTGGATTATGGACATTGAACATTTATACCTTCTTTACTGGTTCCGCATTGCGATATTGCTGTGATGTTGGTGTTGATGAGATGAGACCTGTACTATGTATATTTATATTATGCCTAGTTGTGGATGAACAATAAAATAGGTTACATATTATTTGCATTCTCTTCTTGACTCCATGGATATGAGTATTCTCTTTTTGACTCCATGAATATTCTGCCTACAATGTTCCTCCCCGTGTCTAGAGTATGACACATGAAGACTACAATATTTTATGGAGACAAAATATTCACAACAGACGACCCTATATCTCATGGCATCAGATTGAGGGGTGGTAAACGATCGAATCGAATCGAATACTAAGGTGTTCGTATTTGTATTTGTTTAAAATTATCGAATTCGAATGTGGACTTTAATATTCATATATCTAGTTTTTCAAATTCGAACTCGAATACTTGGTATTTGATAAATATTCATGAATACTTATCGCATAATAAAGTATATTTATTCTGCTAAATAATTTGATTTTCAAATAGTATTAGAATTCATAAATAAAAATTATTCCTTTATAATATATGATGTATATATATTTAAATTAAAAATTTAATTAGAAAACAGATTTAAGATTATTTAAGTTTTAAATTTAGTATATAAAACTTAAGTAGAAATGGTAAGTGGGTTAAAAATATGACATCATATGTGCAATAATACAAATAATAAGTTGTAATCAAAATTCAAACGAATATTTAATATACAAATGAATCAAATATACATCTAGTTAAATTCTATTTGTTAGTAAACTCGAATATTAAAAAATATTTGTTTAGTAGTAAATGAACTATCGAATCGAATATGACCGAATAATTAATTGAACAATTATCGAACTATTTGTTGATTATTTGGTTCATTTCCACCCCTAGATTGGCCTACAAAATGTATCCAGTAGAATGCACTGAATACACCTTGAAATCTCTCTGAGATTAGGCCTAAGGATCATAAATCTAATTAATGCTAAGATTCATAACTAATTATTTTTTAATATATTTCAAAATTTAAAAGTTGCTTGGTTAATTCTCTAAAAGAAAAAATAGGAAATGGAAAAGGGTGCTTAAAACCCTTTTCCATACGTTTTCATGCCTTTCTTCAGAATGTATGTTATGTTTTTATTTCGGTCTCCAGTAGAATGCAATTTCCTATTCTTTTGTTTGGTTTGGTAAGAAAAAACACATGAAGTTTGACCTTGAGGCAAATGAAAGGCAATTTCACACCCTTATAGCAAACAACAGCTCCATCAACAAGCTATAAAAAGACGGCCTTGAGGTATAGTTTGGTGCAATTGCAAGCTTCCAATACTCGTGAAATATGCAAGTATGGAAAGAACAAAAGGGGGCTTTTTCAAGTGAAAGAAGGGAGGCATGATTGGGGGTTGCAAAATACCCAAAGAAAAAATGTAATATCTTTGTGTGGGCTCAATGAAGGACAAGTTATCAACCAAGAAAACCCATTTCTCAGTGAAAACAACCTTGGTGATAAATATGTTTCAAAAGTGAAGTAGAAAAAAGATTTGAAAGTTGTTGAGAAACAACCCTTAGCTTCCAAATTTTATGTAATTTTTTAATATTATTTTGTATCATTTTATTTGTTGTAAAGCCTATGCCATGTATTTGCAAATGATTTGATATGTACCACAACAATATGATCGCAAAACTTATGCCAACATTGAATCATTATTTGAAATAAATTATCTCCACAGGCAGGTAAAAATTAAGCAACATGCATCTTCATTGATCTCAAAACATAGAAATAGAATAAAATTTATGTCTTTACATTGGGCTTAGTAATAGGTCAAATTATCAAAATGGATTGCCGCACCTAAATATTACATGTATAATGTAGATTGCATCATTATGATGGATTACTTCACCTACTAAACATGGCCCTTACAATGTAAGATGCATTTGTATCAAAAATTGCATCATCTAAACATTGAAATTGCAGTTTAGATTGCAAGCTCAGAGAAGTATCATCATCATTGCCAATAATAAAATCCAAATATCACCAATTTACATTTAAAAAAAAGGCACGCACATGTTTAACCATCATAAACATAACAATATTAAAGGGATGCAGCAAACACAATTAGAACCATGAGCAAATGGCACAATTAAGGTCAATACTGTTAACAAGCAGCATGAATAGCAAAATGAGATCAGAATAATGTCTAGATAATCAAAAACTTGTATGATCAATACTCGAAGCACAAGTTGGAAAATGGGAAGGTGGGCGGGTGACCCTAGGGTTTTTCCCTCTCAACAACCAGAAGAAATGTGGCATGAGCTTGGAATGAAGTGCGTCCGTTTTTTAATGTGAACATATAGTCAAGTCTCAGCTTTTGGCCCATTTCCCACAAGAGAAAATGGGTTTCTCCAGAAAACACACTTTTCTAGTCTATTGAAATAACATTCTATAAAAAACAATTGAACCAAACTATGTAATGGGAATCTTGGTTTGCAATTTTATTTCCATTCTGACAGCAGCCGGGGGGTTTTCACACGCTTTCTACAAATTAGGCAAACCAAACACCCGCTTGGAATGAAGTGCGTCCGTTTTTTAATGTGAACATAAAGTCAAGTCTCAGCTTTTGGCCCATTTCCCCACAAGAGAAAATGGGTTTTTCCAAGAAACACACTTTTTCTAGTCTATAGAAACAACATTCTATAAAAAACAATTGAACCAAACTAAGTAATGGGAATCTTGGTTTGCAATTTTATTTCCATTCGGACAGCAGCCAGGGGGTTTTCACACGCTTTCTACAAATTAGGCAAACCAAACACCCGGTTATAAAATATATATATCAACCTCTATCTCAGAAAACATATTTCAGTCCTCAATCAAAATTCTATTTAAATCTTTCTAGCATGTGCATAGCAGATGTGCGAAATATAATTGCATTACATTACTCCCACGCTCAAAAAATTGCTTCATCTGCCACTTCATCAAGTCACCCCTTTCTGATCATATGCAAACAAAAGCGATATATCGACCACAACCTCCTTAAAGCAAGTTCGTCATGTTTATGAGTCATGCACAAAACTTTAGATGTCAATCAATTACTAATGCTAGAATGCAATTTGCATAATGAATGGATCAACATGATTATAAGCTGACAATAACTAGTAATGTTGAACTGCAGACTTCATAGATGAAGCAGAACAGCCTTGCACCTTCTCCTTACTATCAGTCAACCAGCATTCATCTAATCACAATGAAACTTACATGCATCCTCAATCTAGTTATTCAAGCCCTCGTCCATGATGTTTCTATGAAGTTTGCAAATTAAGTAACAACTCATAGTTATTTTCCGCATATTTGTTTCTTGCTTCAAATAATTTTAGCAAAGATATACTATTTTGACATCATCAAGTTAATTGTCTAAATATGACCACCTATCTTTATTAACCAAGATATTTCAACATTTAATTACCCTAGAATTAAGGATTTATAATCATAAGAGCAGCAAAACATTTTGTCATAAGTAAATTTCAAAGGGAAAACTAGAATATCCTAACAAAACTTAGCTTGCCTTATCAAAAACATAAGTGACAAATAAATAACTTAAAAGGGTTGCGTAGAAGCAAATATTGAGGATAATTTAAGCAAGTGCACGAGAGCGTAATATAACAAACGAACATATCAAAACCCTGTCCCTCCAGGCAACTCGTATGAGTAATTATAGACATCTAACAATGTATTCTGTTAAGCTACAAAGAAGCCATACACATACTCACCTTAATGCAACCTTCATCATCTCCCGATGCAATCGTGGTCTCTGTCAAATTTACAAGCCGATTCACAGCAGCCCTTTACAAAGAGATCAAAAGAATTTTAACAGTGGGCCCAAGATTCACATCTCAGATTTTAATAAGATAAAACCCAGCTCACCTATGAGCTTTTTCTAAGCGAGCAATCTCCTTTCCAGTCTCCACGTCCGTGGCAAGAATTGAACGATCAGGAGAAGCTGTAAGAATAACTGAAATACATGCAAATATATAATCTCATTAAAAATAGACATTAGGGTGAATTAAACTAAACCCCATGAACTTTCACTGTTTTGTGGTAAAGCCTCATGAACTTTCAAAATCACCCCCCCCCCCCAACACACAACTTTGGGGAATTGCGGAAAAACCCTCCCACGAACTTTCTGAGTTTTGTAGGTAACCCCCATAAATTAGAACCAAAAAGAAACATAAAAAGACATTTCAAAAGTTCATGAGGGTTTAGTGTAATTTACCTAAAGATCATGGGGGTTTTCTCCAAAAGTTATGGGGGTTTAGTGTGATTTTGAAAGTTCATGAGGCTTTATCACAAAACACTAAAAGTTCGTGGGGGTTGGGTGTAATTTACATTAGAAATTACAAAGCATTAGCAATTCAATTCAGCTGAGATCGTTACCACTTCCAGAATTAACAAATCGAACAGCTCTGCATGATTTCCGATGCACGCGAATCTTAAACAATCTAAAAAAGCGAAAAATTGAAATCAGGGTTTTAGTAGTTAAATTGGGGAGAAAATTAAAAAAATGTTTGATTGTACCTTTGAAGCTGCAAATCTTCGGAGTAGCGATGCCTGTCAAATTCAGATAGATCAGTTCCTTGGATTGCGAAAATAATAATGAGCAATAATAAATTGTATCGTTCATTTTTTTAAGGGAAAAAAGGTTGAGATATTTACAGGAGAAGACGGCCATTGATGAGACCCGTGGCCACGATGGGAGATGAAGGATGGAAGTCGAGATCGAATGGCAAGTTCTCCAGATTGATCTCCATCTCCATTGTTCGAGGATGACCACCTAGGGTTTTTGGGTCCCTGAGAGTGATACAGGGTTTTGGATGGCAAGAAATTAGAGAGGAGCCAGAATCGAGTCGTGGGCGAGTCCTTGACATGCAAATGGGCCGGCTTTGTAACAAAGCTGGGCCAAATACAAATCCTCAGAACCACCGGCTCTGTTTGGCAAAACTACCTGAACGCTGCGAGATTATAGCTGAAAACTATCAAGCTAGTTGAAAGCTGTGAAATTATAGCTGAAAGCTGATAGCTGTGTAGCTAGCTGATTGACTAGAGCTGTTTGGCAAAAGAAGCTGTACAACTAGCTTAAATTTGTTAAATGACTAAAAAAGCCATGCAATATTATTAATATAAAATTAAAATTATTAGGGGCAAAAACGGAAGAAAAAAATTGATAGCTCCTTCCCAAAGACAAACGCTACTTGAGATAGCTTTCCAAAAGCTACTTGCAAAAGACACAATCTCCAAAATAATCTCCTTCTATTTTTGGTTACCAAACAGCTCTACTAGCTTATTGACCAAGTCAATAAGACACAAGCTCTTAGATAAGACACTTTTTTTTTGTTGCCAAACAGAGAAAGGACAAAATATCTAAGACATCTTTTGAATTGTAAGGATGAACTCTGAACTTTCCTCAGGAAGCATCAGCTTACTTATTTTGTCTTTTAAATTATGCTTGTGATTCAGTGTGTTCACTTTGTGAGCCTGCGATCAAATTTTTAACAGGTTAATTAGGTAACAATGTTTTTTTAAGTTTCTTGAGTTTTTACTCTATCAGGGCTCTACCAATTGATATCTTTTCATATATAACTGAAATTCCATTTGGCGATTTCTGTTTTTATTTTTTGAAAACTTTTGAAATTCTTCTCCATTTTTTCTAGACAAAAAAGTTATCTACTACTTTCTTTCAAAAAATTTACTATTTTATGCCACATTTGTTTTTTTTTAATCTCAGAACTAGAGGGTGTTGTATTACCTGAACTATAATACTTGGGCTACATTGCGCTAGGACTATTTTAGTTCAACACTTCAACCCAATGTTTGTTTTTGCACGGACTAACATTCAGATTAACTAGAAAATAGTTCAAACTAGTGTTTCGTTTTAGGGGATTATGACCATTTAGACCACTGTTATAACTAGAATTATTGCATTGCCTTTTAGTCAACTGATTTTGCGTTAGTGCGTGGATAAAAAAAATTTAAAGATTTGGACATTATCTCATTGAAAAAAATAGACATATCACTCTATATCTTTCATGATACAATAAATAATCTTATTCATTCAACCAAACACAGTCATAAAAAAATAAGACGTTTGATTAAACTAGTTTTTATATGCACGTGCAGTGCATATCGTTAAATACCAAAACAATTTAATTTTATATTTATTTTATTACTATAAATAAGTCAGATTAAGTTTGAGTTCAAATATGTAAAATTGAATTATTAGATTTGCTATAATTATTATTTAAACATTATTAAAAATTTACGTAATGGATTTTAACCTAAACTGGAATCAATATACTTAATTGGGATATCATAATCGTTATTATGAACTATAGTTCTAGCAGTAAAGAAATCACATTTATTATTGCATTGAAAACAGAATTGTGTAGCAATTAGGGACATTATAACCTCATGTTTTATAATACACAATCTCAAAAGCAAACATAAAAAAAGTAAGATCTTTTTTCTGGATAATTCTAAAATATAGTCGTTATTATCTACGTTGATTGTAATATCGGTGTGGAGTTGGATTTCTTGTGCTATTATATTTCCTTTGCCTCGTTCATTTTTTTCTTCTCATCTAACTTCACCAGGAATTTGAATGTCTTTTCGATGTTCAACACAAAATTCTGAAAATATGGATTCTGATTATTTTTCTGTTTCAATGAGAACAAAGATTAATTTCATATATATATATATATTATATATATATATGAATTTTTTTATTTTCTAACTTATTACTTGAATAGAGTTAGGAATTACTTCTTCTTTTTCTGCAATGAATTCTTCTACTATGCATCTAATAAGAGTTTTTACTGCATCAAACAGTGTCACCCTTGCATTGTTTGTGCCATTTTCCACGAAAATTTTAACTACATACCTGTAGTTTTCATTGTAGATTTCTAAATACATGTCAATATAGTATTTTAATATACTCATGTCATAAAAAAAGTTATATTACTTAACCTTGGTACCAATTCAGCAGTGATTCTGCGGCATTTATCATTCAGACTCTTTATTAAGATCTTTATCTACTTTCTTGTTATAGCCTTTGCAAGCATAGAATCATGGCTCGAGTCTATTTAAAAATAGTAGTTATCTTTGCTTTAAATGTATAATAGTGTCTGTATATTGACAAAATTTAGTTAGTTTTAATTGTGTTAATAAGAATAGTTTTCTTATATTGTACTCTTATCGAATTCTGTGATGCATGCATAATATCATTAATTTGGATTTCTTTTGCATTTATAAAGAGCGTTGATGGAGATCCTTTTATTTTTGCAGCTTCTTCTAAATAAAACTAATTACAATTAGAATTTCTTTTTTAAGATGATATATAGACATGGGCCTTGGTTCATTTAGGAAATTAATACGGGGTGTCATGCAAAATTGAGAGTATGATGGGGCTTAACTGTAAAACTACACTACTACACATACCCTAGCCCTAGCTAACATATTTATAGCATGATTAGGTGTGAGGATCATGGGATATGTTGTTTTGTTTTACATTTTAATTTATTTAGATCTTTAACTGATTATATGTTGGTGTCTTAGATTTAAAAAAGGAATTTGTCTTAGATTAAATTCGTATTTGAACATTTAAATCAAGGGATTACAAATTTTGATAACTTATTCTATTTAAGAGAATGTAGCAATGTGCTACTTATGATAACTTAAGGTATTTTTATGCTACTTTTTACAAATTAAGATATTTAAGTGTAAAGGTAATGGAACATTAGAATTTTAAAGTGTAATTAATTTCGTACAAATATTTTTTGATAACTTTTTTTTGTTTAACTAAATTATTCATAATGATTGACACATGAATAGATTTCAAATGCATAACAAACACCCATGTGTCAAATTGCCACATGTAATCAAACCCTCCTTTTTAAGGTTTCCTCATGTAAGAAAAAAAACAAATTTCACATAACGTGGCCAAACACCGTTGTACAGAAATGACAAATCTTTGAAGTTTTACTTGATTTCTGCAATGTAGTAATGAACAAGACTGCTCATACTTTCTGTCGGATGATAATAAAGCTTGATATTGAATCATGTGTCAGCATGTCATGGTTCCTCTAGTTTACTGTATGTGCTCTTTCTTTACTTTAGCATGCATAGAAATAATTCATGTATGAGAAAATAGTCAGTTTGTTATTCAGGTGATCAACACTGCTGGAACCTGCAATTGTATTTTAATTGTCCTTGATGCAATAAAACCTTTCACGCACAAGTGTCTTATCGAGAAGGAACGTGAGGGATTTGGCATAAGGTAAGGTTTTCATTGTTTCCTTTGTGAATTTCTAAATGTAATCCTTTGTTTCTCAGCATATGTAAGCATGTGCATGCATTGATGAGTAAGTGGCATGATAATAAGAACTTCTTAACTTAAAGAAAAAACAATAGAAAAGGCCGGTTTTATTAAATTTAATTGTAAAACTATAAATCTCACATGTTTTAGTCGATTTTCCATTATATTTAGTATTTAGCATTGAATTTTTTTCCATGCCTACTTAAAGACGGACATATTAGTTCTCATGTATGTTCTTCTTTGTGGAACTTTGAAATTCATTTTCACGAATCAAACGACGAGGCCATGAAATACATTTTACAATCCTGGACTAAAATAAGAATGCAACATAAAACATCTGAAATTAAAGTTTATCACCAGCCACCCAGAGCAACGACAAGGCCATGAAATACATTTTGCAATCTATACCATGACATCTTCCATTATCCCTCATTTGGTTGATTTAATAACAAATCAGTGAAGCTAACGGAACTACCGGCTAATCTTTCAAAAAAAAATATGCACAAATATTCAAGATTCATCAATTCAGTCAACAAATGCTAGAAATTAGGGATTTTATCAAAAAAATTAGGGCTTAGGGTTTTGAATTCACCTTAGTGATATACCAAATTGAGGAGGAGAAGAGGAGTTCGGGCGTCGTTGATGGTCGTCGTATTTTTAATATGTGTATTTTTATCAAATATATGTATTTTACAACTCTAGACAATGAAGGAGGCTGAGCGGGATGCGGAGGCGGCTTGGATGCGGAGGCGGAGTATTAGTAAAGATATATAATCCATGAAATTTTAAATATTTAAATATGCTTAGGCTGCGTTTGGGAACTAAGATTTGGATTTGGAATGTTGATTTAAAATCAAAGGATTTTAAATCTAGGATTTGAAATCAATGATTTGATAGAATCTTTTGTTTGGGTATCTTTACAAAATGCAAGGATTTGAAATCAAAGATTTGAAATATAGTGTTTGGATATACTTTATTATACATGAACTTGGATTTCAGAATTTGTGTTTTAAGAAAATTTATGCTTTCTCTTAACTCATCAATCTTTTATGCGGACATTAAGGTTTATATTTTTATGCGGATTTGAAATCAAAGATTTGAAATCAAAGATTTGAAATCAAAGATTTGAAATATTGTGTTTGGATATACTTTATTATACATGAACTTGGATTTCAGAATTTGTGTTTTAAGAAAATTTATGCTTTCTCTTAACTCATTAATCTTTTATGCGGACATTAAGGTTTATATTGAGGTAAAAGTTAGGATAAGTTTCACAAAGCCCTTGAGAAGTTTGACAAAATATCTTCAAATTTTCCAATAGCTTATTTATTAATAAATTTTCAACAATGATATCCAATATATGAATCAGTATTATCTTCAAACCATCACTATTATTACCTTCAAACCATCACAAAAGGAAAACAATGTTACCATCAGCTTGATCCCAGAATATCAATTCCAATATATGTACTTCACGGGAAAACAAAAACATCCAATATAAATATGGATCCATATTTTAAAAACTCACTTTTCTTTTCAATAACAAATAACATGAAACTACTCATCCTCACTGACACCTGAAGAAAAATCTGGATATTACACAATGGCATTGGCTGCACTAGCAATCCTAGGCCACAAATCAGCACACTCATTTCCAATTGGTCCAATAATTGCAAATCCTTAAGAAGCAGAAAACATCGATAGATATATATTAGATGAAGAAGCAAAAATAAATTTATGCATTACAGTTTTCACTACAAACAACAATGCATGTACAAAATAGAGTCTGATGCTGAGATGGTTAAAAAAAGGATAATCCATGGGAAAAGGATGTAATATACCTTTCATTTCCCCCTTTGGGTTCACAATAACCCTAGCATTATCTGCATCACAAGCAAATAAGTATAAACATGTCAGAACAAACCAGGATATAAATCATAAACAAATCTTGTAAGTGACATGGTTTGTTTGTGTCAAAAGTTGCCTTTTCCATTGCTTTCAAATATGTTACACCGTTTATCGATTACAAGTTCAAACTGAAAAAAGTTGATCTTTTTATAAGATCTTCTTACAATGAAAAATAAAGATTACAACTTTATCAAACAAAACACAGCAGTAGTTTATCTCCCGCTGCTTTGCGTGAGATCTTTGCTTGTGCCGGGGACATTAATATCCGTGGACCGTCGCGGATCAAACCCGATTGATAGTATAACTACGCTCTTGTTTCACGAAGGAAACAATTGCAGAAGCGACAATCACGACCAAGCGAGATTGTGGCTCTTCTCGAGATTAAAACCAAGTTTAATCCGGAGGAAAGAAGGAGAAAGAATCACAAACCTTTCGAATGGGGCTTTCTTTATGAAAGTGTTCGCCAAGATCTGATGATTCTCCTCTGAAATTCGTGGTTAGCTGGACAATTTGACAGCACCTCGCCTTCTCAACTTCAGCCCCTCTTGAAAGAAGACCCTAGGCTTCTATTTATAGGCTTTTGGAGATGTCCTTTCGAATAATAATTTGTGTTTAAACGTTATCTGCAGTTAATAACCACTTAAACGCGTCTAGGGATAACCTTAAAACAGTTGGGGAGGTTCTGGGAGGAAAGAATCCTTAAAAACCATCGAAATCCGTGTTTGGGGAGGTTTTGTACTCAATAAGAGTCATGGTGGCTCGGGACTGTGCGAGTCACCATTTAGTGGCTCGCATGGGTGCGATTCACCAGGTGCGAGCCACCAATTGGTGACTCGCACCTACACGGGCCTCTGAATGGTGTTTCGTTCATCTTTTTGATATTTTCGCGATTCGTGATTCTTCCAGTTCCCTTGTTTTACGTACGCTTCATCGCTTCGTTGACATGTGCATTCTATTGATCCAATTCATACACTTTCTGATGTTGGATAGATTCCCTTGACTTGGATAATAACGTTTATCGTCTTCTCCTTGTCTTGAACTGTGTTTGAGGACCTATAGACAATTTTTAATGCCTACAGATACCCCCTCCAAAGTGTTTCAGTCTCGTTTCTTTTATCGTTCTGTTGAATAGATGAAGTTTTTTACGGTTCTGCGTTTATCGTCTGACCGCTGTCGAAATCTTGAATTAAAGTTGATGTGTAAGTTTCTAAATTTAGCTCTTATCGTTGAGTTGACTTTGAACTGACATCTTCGTCGGGAATTCTGATTGTAATTGAACTTCTTGGAATCATCTTTTGCCTTATTTTGGCAAAATTGATGATGCGTTGACCGACATCGACCTTTACTGTAACGCGTTGTCCGGCGTTGATTTTAGTTGTAACGAGTTGACCGGCGATTGACACGGTTTATACTCGTACGTTTGCTGGAGTCTCCATAGTTTAAGCTCTTAAGGCGTTAGAGCGTGGCGGTCCCAAATATTGGGCTGCAGGACCAACTATTAAAGCTGATTCATCTGCACGTGTGGATCTTATCCCAAATTTATTGGATGTCCAAGTCACGAGACCAACTAATGGGGCTGGTGCGTCAGTGACTTTCGCATATATAGGATTTTTGGCAAACCCTCAGCCATCAACGGGTTTGATGAGCCTTTACCGACTACCGTTTGAGTCGGGCTAGCATGCGGATTGTTTTAATCCGTTCCGCATGAAACGTTATGCTAAAAAAGTTAACTCTTTTAGTGCTATGATATTGAATACGTAGACTTCGTCTTTCTCACGTGAAAAGACTAAACGGCGACACGTGTTAGGCGTAGACTTTAAGGTTTTTGGCAAACCCTCAACCTTCAACGGATTTGACGTACCTTTACCGATTACCGTTTGAATCGGGCTTGCATGCGGATTGTTTAGGTCCGTTCTGCATGTGACATTGTGCTAAGAGAGTTAGCTCTCTTAGTGCTACGATATTGAATACGTAGACTTCGTCTTTCTTACGGGAATAGACTACCCGGCAATGCGTGTTAGACGCTGACTTATCCCTGCTCAGGATTCGGGATAAAATTCCCCGTGCCTGTGAAGCATGGATTTTAGGAGTTTGAAAAATTGGTGTCTTCTCATAGGGCAAAAACGAACCCGATGCGGGAGAGGAAGGATTTTATATCCTATCTCCCAAAGCTGAAGAGGAAGAATTTTATATTCTATCTCCAGTTGGAAAGGAGACTCGAGGTGGGATCTCCACCCCTAGAATCTGAAAAGGTGAAACTAGGAGTGGGATCTCCACTCCGAGGATCGAAAAATTCGGATAATCCTAACTGTCGGAAGGTTTGATTACCGAACTAAAGGTGAATTTCTCGTTTATCGAGAGTAAATTGAGGTTTTGGTCCTTACTGTTAGGAAGGTTTGATCAAGCAGGAGTTTGAGGTGACCCTAACTGTAAGAAGGTTCGATCACTCTATTTGAAAGTGGACCTCTCGTTCATTGGAGGAATCGAGAGGGGATTTTGGTTTTGGCCCTAACTGTAGGAAGGTTTGACCAAGTGGGAGGTTTGAGACGATCCTGACTGTAGGAAGTTTTGATCACTCAATCTAAAAACAGACCTCTCATTCGTTGAAGGAATCAAGAGGGGATTTTGGTTGTGGTCCTAACTGTAAGAAGGTTTAACCAAGTGGGAGGTTTGAGACGATCCTGACTATAGAAAGTTTTGATCGCTCAATCTGAAAACGAACCTCTCGTTCGTTGAAGGAATCGAGAGGTGATTTTGGTTGTGGTCCTAACTGTAAGAAGGTTTGACCAGGTAAACAGTGGGAGTATGAGATAACCCTAAGTTTTATAGGTTTGATCACTCGATTTGTGGACATCTCGTTCATTGAAGGAATCAAGAGGGGATTTTGGTTGTGGTCCTAACTGTAAGAAGGTTTGACCAAGTGGGAGGTTTGAGACGATCCTGACTGTAGGAAGTTTTGATCGCTCAATCTGAAAACGGGCCTCTCGTTCGTTGAAGGAATCGAGAGGGGATTTTGGTTGTGGTCCTAACTGTAAGAAGGTTTGACCAGGTAAATAGTGGGAGTATGAGATGACCCTAACTTTTATAGGTTTGATCACTCGATTTGTGGACCTCTCGTTCATTGAAGGAATCAAGAGGGGATTTTTTATGATGGTCCTAACTGTAGGAAGGTTTGACCAAATGGATAGTGAGAGTGGGAGTACAAATCACAGTAAGAGTGTTGACTTGTACAAATCACTCAGTAGGGTTCTTAGTGTCAAGTGATAAGGACTTAACACGAAGGAGTTTGACAATTCGTCGAAGATTGACAGATCAAAATTCCAAGCATTATATCCGGACTCTAACTATGAAAGTGTTGAGTGCACGAACATAGCGGAAGTTTGAATGAGTTAAACGGGAAAGAATTTCGGTGATCCCAACGTCAGTTAGTCTGATCGGTGGGGGATTTTTGTGATGGAATAATGTGAGTCGTCAAACACCAACGGGAATTTTGTGAGGGAAGATTGATCCAACGAGGTGATCAAATCTCGTCTCAGCAAAAGAGTGTTTGGAAATCACAGTAGGGGTTTAGTGTTTATCACCTTTTTATAATGATAGGGTTATCCCTACGAAAGCTACATGTAGCATTCTTCTGGGAACTTCCCGTTACATGAATCATCCACCCCCAGCTTTTCTTACGAAACTGGGTTTATCATTGTATCAGCTGCATGATCGGGTTATCCTTAAGAATACTACGCATGGCACTCTCCAGGAACTTCCCGTGGGAGAAAGAAAATAGTTTAGACTCATATACCTGTTGGAGTATCGAGGAGCAGTTTATACTCGTATACTCTTCGGAGTGTCAGAAGGAGTAGTTTATACTCTTATACTTGTCGGAGTATCAGAAGGAACAGTTTATACTCTTATACTTGTCGGGGTATGGCGATTCTCATTTGGCTTATCCCAGCGTTATGACGCCAGCTTCAACCAAGGTTTGGATGCTATTTTTGAGAACGAAGCAATCCTTGGTGGGATGAAGGATCCTCTTGTGGTACGCACAGTATTTCGGATCCGCAGTGTTGTCAGCTTCCTCCTGATTTACGACAGGTGGTAGCTTGATCTTGTTGTTTTCAAGAAGGGATTCGAAGATGGCTGGAACATCTTCGTCCTTGAAGGAATACTCTTTTTAGAGTCTTGAACCCGAAGCCTTCTGTTGTCTTTGGGGTTGCTGTTGTGACGTCTGATTAGCATCAACCGCAGCTGCAGGGGCCTTTCCTTTACCACGGGAGGCGAAGTTTGAATTCGGAGGATTAGTCGTCGGTTGGCTCCTCTCGGCCTTCTTCCTTCGAAGGAAGCGTTCGGCCTGCTCTCCGCGCGTCTTCAACTCTTTCCATGTGTAGGACGGTGCGACTTCCATAACTTCTAACACTTCTAAGGAAAGATTGTTGTGGCATGTTTGGAGGATGAATTCCTCCATGACCGGATCTCGGCAGTTCATTGTCTTGTTCCGGAAGCGCTTAACAAAGTTCTCAACGAGCTCTCCATCTTTCTGTTTCTCTTCAAAGAGTGTTCCGACCGATATCTCGGCATCGTCGTCGAAGATGTTGTCGAGAAATGAGCTCTCCATGTCATCCCAGCTATTGATACTCCCCGGTTTAAGACGGTGGTACCAATCGAAGGCGGGCCCGCGAAGGGTGCCAACGAATGACCGAACCATCAAGCCTTCATTGCCAGAGATCATACCCAAGTGGGACTTAAAGTAGATCAGATGTTGTGTGGGCGAACCCTTCCCGTCAAACGGCGTGAAGTTAATCAGGTTGAACTTCGTCGGGTATGTTATTGAATCCCACTCTCTTGGGTAGGGACATGGAATGACGGTCCTTTTCACCTCTCGAGCAGACATTAGAGCGTTGATTTTGCTCTCGAAGTCTTTCATCTTAAGGTCTTCGCCTGGATCTTTCTTCTGATGATTTTGGAGAGGGATATTGTTACCACCCCCAATGTTAAGGATGTCTTCAGTATTCTTGATATTTTCCTCCACTTCTGAGTCGCTACCTATTTGATTGGTAGTCGGGCGACGACTAGATTCACCGTGTTGATTTGTCAACTACTGGAGTTGTTGTGCATGTAAATCTTTAACACGTTGCACAGCCATATCCATCTCGATTTTAAAGTCCTCTTTCTGCTTAGCCAAAGCTTCTTGAAGGAGTTGAGCCATCTGTTCAGTAGTGATCGTGAATGACTCTCGAGTCTGTCCTGTACTTGTCACGCCCCGCTTCCCAAAATACACGGGAACCGGAACGTGAACAAGTCCGCGACGTATTAGACTGAGGAGAGATAAGTGCTAGACCCCGTCTTCTCAATCTAATACGCTAAGCGTCTGGAAATAAAAACAATGCGAAGTCACAGGTCCCCGATCACAATAGCAAGAATATAAAGATAACTCAGAACAAGGAAATATCATATCACAAACGGGATAACATCCGAGACATAAAATACGGGTCAAACATGCCCTTATACAAATCTGAACAAATGAATACTAAAGAAATGTAAAATACAATGATCCGACGGAAAAGAAATGCTACAAAGAAACTGAAAGGAATGACTAAGCTCCGGCTTCTTCTTCTGCTCCGTCTGCAAGGCACTCCTGCTGAGAATCCTCTAGCTCCTGCTGAACCTGTTCTTCCTCTAAGAAGGTCATACACTAGATGAAATTAATACTTAAAAATCTACAACATGAGACGTAGTATGTCGAGCGAAATAATCCAAACAAGGAAACCCTCATGTATATACCATATGTCTCGAATTGTAAATAATTAAATATTAATCCCGATCTATGTATGAAAGGAAACACAACTAGCTTATATCTCACAAGAACTCATACTTAACCAAGAACGAGGTCAGGTAACTAACTATCTCATCACTCATCTCAAATAATCAACAATCTCAATATCCCTGCTCCTCAGACCCACCCCAGGCCGAAACAAGACGCTGGCGCGAGCCTGGAAAACAAATAATAATCTTGATATCAGCTCACCTCAGACCCACCCTAGGCCGAAACAAGACACTGGCGCGAGCCTGGAAAACAATCAATAATCACAATATCACATCACCTCAGACCCACCCCAGGCCGAAACAAGACACTGGCGTGAGCCTAGAAAACAATCAATAATCTCGATAACACCGCACACCTCAGACCCACCCCAGGCTGACACAAGGCGCTGGCGCGAGCCTGGAAAATACATCAACAATCTCATATCACAACTCCTCGGACCCACCCCGGTAACTACACAAACTTCACCAGCGCGAACCCGGAATATACATCAACAATCACAACCGCTCACACGGACCAAGACTTCTCATCCCAATTCTCGTAATTCCAGGTCAACTACACATGGTGTTCTAGATCCTAACTGTGTCATACGGGTCACTATAGTCATAAACTCCTAATGATTCTCAATCACAACATGGAGCAATCAATCAATGCAACTAATCATGTGTAATAATATCATAATATTTCAGATAATCAAAATAAGAATTATAAATCATAAACAGCAGCTACATAATCAGAAAATAATCTTTTTCTAAATTAATTCATTTTCCAAAATAACTTCTTTAAAAATATTTATCATTCTAAAATAATTTCCTTCCACGATAAAAATTCTAAAAATATTATAATTAATCTAAAACAATTCTGTTACCCAAAATAAATTCTTTAATTTATTATATTTGTCCTAAAAATACTATTCATCACATTATTATTATTATTCAATATTATTCATCAAACCCACGCAGATAATTATACTACAAACTAATCTACACATATAATATATAATTATTGAAACGACAATGAGATGCGAGATCTTGCCTCGGGGTTCGTCGAACGAATCGACGCTGATGGCGCGGGCCGGATCTGACGCGGTGGGAACGGCCTCGGGAAGAGCTCCGACAAGGGCTAACGATGAGGGGCTGTGCGAACTTAGGTCGGCCGTCGGGCAGCGGGTTGGCGGGATCTAGGTGGGAGTGAGGGGCTGCTGTGCCGAACCTAAGGGGAGGGGAGGCTCGATGAATGAGTTGGGACTGTAGCGAAGCTTGTGAAGGCGGCGAAGGTGCGGCGGGCACAGGGGGTCGGAGGCCGGAGGAGAATGCAGGGAGATGGCGTCGGAAGGTCGGACGGGGGGTTGAGCGTGGATCAGCGAGGGGCGCATGGAATCTGGTCTTCATCGAGAGGGGACAGGATGGCGGAGGTCAGGGTGGGCGGTCACGTCGGGGTGCAGGGGCGAAACAAGGGCTCGGGTGCAGGCGGCGGGCGGTCAGCGGGACCGCGTGCGGCGCTTTCAGCGGCTCGACGGAAGGCAGAGGTGGCGTGCGTGGTTTGCACGGCGAAGTCGACGGGCGCGGCGGGGTCCTGGATGGGACGTGGCGGCGGTCTTGGAGGTAAGGATGAGCGCGCGTTGTCGGAGGCAACGGGTCTGGCCAGCGTTCGCCGCGGCAGACAGGTGAGAGTTTCGGCTGCTTGAGGAAGAAGAAGAGAGAGAGGGTTTCTTTGGGTGAACTGATGGAGAGAGAGAGGGTACGGTGAAGAGATAAAGAAGAATTATTTTATGGAAGGGGAGAGAGAAATATGGGAATAAAAAAAGGAAGGTGTATTATGTGATATGATTTGAATTGATTGGGGAAAAATTGGAAGGAATTCAAATTCAAATGAGAAAAATAAGAGAGGGAAAATTCGAAAATTTCACATAATATTCTAAATTATATTAATAATTAATAATCAACCAAAAATCTTTTTATTAATATTTATATACTACTGTACTATACTCAAGTTTACATTAATAATAACAAGGTCATTAATAATATTAATCACCAAATGATTATATATAAAAAATCACTAAACCATAAATTAATATTTAGGAGAATTAAAAATACAAGACTATATATTTTATTATTTATTTATTTTGAAAACTCAGAAAATTCCAAAAATTAGGAAAAATATTAATAAGATAAAATTTAACATTTTAAATACTAGAAAAATTATTTAAATATGTATCGAAAATTACGGTTGTTACAGTACTGGACACAGTGGCATCTGAAGCGATCGCAGAGTTAGCGTCTGACGTTTCGTCATCTGAGGACTATCCCCTCTGAATTCTCCTATAATCCCAAGGCCTAATAGCCCCGGTTTGCAATCGAGTCAATCGTTGGGATATTTGCGGGAAAGGTTCAGGACTGAAGCGTCGCGTGGATTTTCCTTTGTCTGCCATGTTAATCATGAGTTCTGAGAGTTCACATTCTTGAACGGCCGGCTTCCTTTTACGAAAACGTCTTGACTCGTGTCTTAGCGTTTCTGTAGAAAGTCTTTCAAATACCGAAATCCTCTGCGAGGCGGTCTTGGAGCAGTTACACTTTGATAATACCAACTTGATAAGTTTGGTACATGGACAAAGAGAATCCATTTCTCGGGTATTTCTCTTTCGAGCTCTATTCGTACCCCCAGCCTGATAGTACAACTCATCGGTCATATGACCAGAGCAACCTATCGCGTGTTGGCACGACTTTTTAGGTATAATGTTATCATCTGACCAACACGTTTCCTTCCGGAGATTTGTTGCCTCATTGGTGTTCTTAAGAGTCACGTATTTGGAGCTATGCTTTTGGGAGCACAAACTCTTGACGGGCTCTTGAACTTCAGTTCGTCGTTCGAGGTGGTCAAGTGCAGGGGTTTTTCAATCATAGGTGGGCTCAGACTTGTTGCGAGGGTGTGTGCGACCCCCAGCTCGAGTGGTTGCTCGGGGTTCAGTCACCGGACCCAAGCGTTCTTTGATCGGAACTTTGCCTCGATCCTTGTGCATAGGACCCAGGCGATCCGTCATCCTCATCTTGGAATGGGACAAGTCCATGCTGCCGCGGGGCCTTGCCGGAGGTGTGTTATTCAGCGGGACAGAAATATGGGCTGCCGGAGGCTTAAACGGGACCGCAAGAGGTGAACCGGGTGCGAATCGAACTAAACCGGACACGAACCGAACCGAACCGAATCGGACCTGAACCGAACCGAACCGGGCCCGAACTAACGCAAACCACTAATTGGTAGCTCAGCTTGGGCCGAGCCACCGTTTGGTGGCTCGACCTTGGCTGAGCCACCATTTGGTTTGGGCCGAGCCACCAGACGGTGGTTCGCGTATTTCGGCAGCTTCGGACGCTGTTTGACTTTTTGTGGACGCTGTTTCGGACTTTGGTTTCCAGACCTGGCATGGTTTTGGTGGTTTCTTAATCACCTCTTTTCGCTTAAGCTTCTGCGCGTCTCGCACGAGAATTCGTGCGTGCGCCATCAAGGCACGACGCTTCTGAATGCACTCCTCGAGGGTTGAGCGGGCCCGTTTGACTTGGATCCACTCATTCGCTGTTGGTTTGGAGGAGAGGCCATTTATTTGCTCCTGGGGCACTTGGTGCCTTCTGCATTTCAGATCCGTCTCATAGCCAATCCCGTCAATAGGCTCCAAAGCCTTAGCAGATCGGCGCGCAAGTCGTTGGCGCTGCCTTTGGCGTGCCCTCTTTGATAAAGTTAGCGCGGCTACAGTGGTTATCTCCTTGATTGAGGAGGAGTCTAGATCTATAGATCCGGCTTCGTTGGAGGCTGATGGGGCATTGCAAGGTGCAGCTACCACAGCAACGGGGGCTTTGATCTTCCTACGCTTGCGAGGGGCAGAGGATCTGGAGGAGGACGACGACAAATACTCCTCGAACTTCAGTTGGTCGAATTCGTACTCGATCACTTCTTCAACCGGGATTTGGATCCGTGGTTATGACACGATAGCTTCGGCAGCGAAGCTATTGGCTCCCACTGTGGTCGCCAGTTTGTTTGTGTCAAAAGTTATCTTTTCCATTGCTTTCAAACCTGTTGCACCGTTTATCGATTACAAGTTCAAACTGAAAGAAAAGTTGATCTTTTTATAAGATCTTCTTACAACGAAAAATAAAGATTACAACTTTATCAAACAAAACGCAGTAGTAGTTTATCTCCCGCTGCTTTGCGTAGGATCTTTGCCTGTGCCGGGGACGTTAATATCCGTGGACCACCGCGGATCAAACCCGATTGACAGTATAACTACGCTCTTGTTTCACGAAGGAAACAATTGCGGAAGCGACAATCACGACCGAGCGAGATTGTGGCTCTTCTCGAGATTAAAACCAAGTTTAATCCGGAGGAAAGAAGGGGAAAGAATCACAAACCTTTCGAAGGGGGGCTTTCTTTATGAAAGTGTTCGCCAAGATCTGATGATTCTCCTCTAAAATTCATGGTTAGCTGGACAACTTGACAGCACCTCGCCTTCTCAACTTCAGCCCCTCTCGAATAAGAATTTGTGTTTAAACGTTATCTACAGTTAATAACCACTTAAACGCGTCTAGGGATAACCTTAAAATAGTTGGGGAGGTTCTGGGACGAAAGAATCCTTAAAAACCATCGAAATTCATGTTTGGGGAGGTTTTGTACTCAATAAGAGTCCTGGTGGCTCGGGACTGTGCGAGTCACCATTTGGTGGATCGCATGGGTGCGAGCCACCAATTGGTGACTCACGCCTACACGGACCTCCGAATGGTGTTTCGTTCATCTTTTTGATATTTTCGTGATTCGTGATTCTTCCAGTTCCCTTGTTTTACATACGCTTCATCGCTTCGTTGACTTGTGCATTCTATTGATCCAATTCATATACTTTCTGATATTGGATAGATTCCCTTGACTTGGATAATAACATTTATCGTCTTCTCCTTGTCTTGAACTTTGTTTGAGGACCTATAGTCAATTTTTAACGCCTACATGGTTAAACACTCAGGAGGAAATAACGCTCAATTAATTATAAAGACAAATGTCCTTAATGCTAATATATTAAACCAACTGCATAGATATCCAATGAAACACATTTGAATTTGGTATGGATTTGAATATAGTTGTGGTATGCTTTTGAATATAATGTTGCTGTAAATGTCACAGTTGAATTTGGTATCAAAATTCTCAATCACTTGAACAATTCATCATCGACTGATGAACATCTGTATAAAGAAGTGGTCCACTTCTCTAGAAGCCTGTGAGGTTTCACCACTATTTGCTGCTTCCAGTTTCTATCTTGAATTAAGCTCAACAACACACATCACTTACAATTTCATTCTTGTGCTGACTGAAGATTTTTTTTTCAATGTACTTTCTCCAAAAATGAAAACAAAGATCCCGAGCTCACATTTGTGTGCTAATCAAGGAACCACCAAAACCTGTAAATACAAGAGGCACCATCTGCAACAGCAAGAAAATAGAAATCATTTTCAATATGGATAAGCAAATAATAATATTGAGCACAAAAGCTTGGGATCTATGAAGATATTTATGCAATTGGTATCCACAAATCAAACTTCAGAAGAGCTTTAGTACTCCACTAGCTGCGCACATCTTAATCAACATCCTATTCTAAACAAAGCTGGCAAAGTTCAATCCTTCTTGGTTCCTACTGAATTTGGGGCTGCTTTAAACATTAGTTGTAGGTTAGTATTGCTAATTGAGTTTGTGCTTGCTTGCTTTGAGAAGACGCAATACAAGTGAATTTTTCTTATGTGCCCTACTACTGAAAGTTGGTATTTAAAATTTAACTTTGTTGGACAGATCTCCGGCAACATGAACTAGATAATTAAGAAACTGATTAATGTGACACGGACTTGTGTGATGTTAGCAATTAGTCGCACTTAAAATTTGGTAAGCTAGAATTAAACTCAAGATCATACAATTTAAGCACTTAGTCCAGAATTAAACTCAAGATCATACAATTTAAGCACTATTTTCTTATCAACATGTATCAGCAATGCCAATCTACCTCTAATTGACCAACACAAAATAGAATGCAGTAATACTCCCATAAACAAAAGTTGACGAATACAGCTCATCTCATGAAAAAGAAAGCCTAAATCCAAACACAAGACCAAATTATTGTAAAAACTAGTTAAATACAGGAAGTAGTCTGGATGGAGGAATACACCAGAATGAAACATAGAGACCAAAACTGATACAAGGAAAACAAGCTCAATTAGTCTCAAACCGTCCTAAAATCTACCTTAAAAACATAGCGGAGTTCAACACTAACAAGTCCTTGAAATGGTCATTGAGGGTCCTCTCATGATCATTGTTTTTGCATTAGCTAATAAAACCCATCCTTGGACTGCCATATCTCTTCCGTCCTTCAATTCTATTTGTAAAATTTTCCAATGCCTAATGGCAACAGCGTGCGCCCTCATAAAACTCTGAAAACTGAAAGCCCTTAGGATTCCAACTAATTGTTAATTTGGAGTAATGATATCAGACACTATTATTGTAAGAACAATGCCTTCTTCGAGAATGTAGATAACTATGATTGATAACTGTATTTTGGCCCCTCCCAGGAGGGGAAAACCCAGCTCTGCTACTCAGATAGATAACTAATTAGTAGTCAAAGTTAAAATCAAAGGAGCAACATATTCCGATCATATTAAATGATTATGAGAACATGTAGCATATTGACGTCATTGTCGTTATTAGGGACTGCCAATTGATTTTCACCTCTCAATATGTGTTATATCGTGTGTTCTATTTCAACATAATCACTACTGTTGAGATCAAAGCAAGGTTGTATTGGTGCTTCTACTTAATTTTTAAATTTCACCTGAGTTATAACAGCAGCATTTGCATGTGCCTTTCAAATACTATGATAAGATAATAAATGACAGAAAGAAAGAAAGAAATCGATCTTTAGAAGCATCAAATTCCACACAAAAATCAACGACGGGAGGAAAGAAATCCATACCTTGAGATCAAGGATCGACGAGTACGACCATCGCTTAGCGAGCTTGAACGCTCAGAGGAGGATCTCGACCCCAACCCTAACTCTATAGGAGAGCAGGAAGCTCTGACATAGGTTTCCAATGGCGTGGGCGATGCAGGACTCGTCGACGTGGTCGCAGGTGGGGTGTTCGCCGAAGCCTCGCTGGGAGTGGTGGCGCTGGAGCTCCTGGATCGCCTCGCGCAGCCTCTCCTCGCGGCGTCGGGGGGAGGAGGAGGCGGAGCTAGGGTTTCGATGGAAAGAGGAGAGAGAGGAGAAAGGGGGAGACCATCATATCTAGGGTTCGACGAGAGAGGAGAAGGGGAGAGAGGAGATTTGGATTGGGGGGACTGAGAAATGAGAGAGAGGAGGAGTCGGGATCGGGATTTGGTAAATACCAAGGGTGATGGTGTGATTTGAAATATCTGTATTTGGGTTGTCAAATTCTCCTCTCTCAAATGATTTGATTTGAAATCTAAGCCTAATTGAAAGTCCAAACTAGAGATTTGGATTTGAAATACCCTGAATTTTAAATCCAGGGTTCAAATCCAAGTTCCCAAACGCAGCCTTAGGGGTTTTGAAGTTATGGGAGTTCTTTTGAGTTGAATTTGGGTCGTTTGCAGATAACATGACTATATGATATAGACCCGACCCAATACAAGTATTATACTTGGCTCATTTTTAATATATCTGGACATTCATATCGTATCCGTAATTTTTACTTGATAAATGTATCTGAAATCCTATCCGGATAAAAAATCTAAACTGTAATCGTATCTGAAACCATATTTGATCGGTTTCAATTTTTCCCTACCATATCCGCTTTCTAAATGAATACGGTTGCAGTCGGACCGAATAAATTCAAACTATTTTACACCCTTAATGATAGACCAATAAGAAGTATGTCACCGTAGATTTTAGGACTTTTAGAAACAAAGCAGCTTTAATCTTTGAATTGATTTTTTTTTCATCAACCTTTTAAATTTCTTTATGGATTCTTTTTTTAATTTTAGAATTTTCCAAAAAATAAAATTTGGGTGGTTCCTTTTTCCTGTTTTATTTTTCTTCAAACAATAAAAAGTAAAAATTTTACTTTTTTAAATTTGTTATTTTAAATAAGTCTTGGGATAAATATTTTAAATTTTTTTTATTAAACACGTTTATTGATTCCTTTTTTACTTTTAGAATTTTCCAAAAAAATTGTGTTGTTCCTTTTTACTATTTTCTTTTTCTTCTATTTAAAAGTTTCAGATTTTCCTTTTTTTTCCTAATCTCTATTATGTTATTTTAAATACGTTTCGGGATAAATATATAGTATGTAGTGCAATATTTTCAGGAAGCAAACATATGTTAAGAGAACTCGGGTTTACATAGCTAGGCGATGAAACCAAATGGTCCTAGATATGACTGGTCGAATCGTAGTGAAATTGCAATTAGGCTATACGTATAAAAAAAGGGTTAACCCTTGATTGCTTGTAATAGGATTATGATGCTAAATCAACATAGACAAACTACAAGCAATGATTCCGAGTATAATTACAGTTTTCAGGTAATAGATGTTTCTTTAGGATCCATTAAAACTTTGGTTGAGGGAGAGAAAATGGAGGAGAAGGGACCTAGGAGGATAGGGACATGACGCGTCAGAGAGATGACGAGAGGTGGCGAGGGAAAGGGAGAGACATTAAATTTTCCTTTTTTATCTTTAATTTATTATTTTAAACATGTATTGGGATAAACATTTGGGAAAATACTTCCAGCCCCCAAAATCCAAGAAAACGTGCCCCCCCCCCCCAAGACTTTGTCAACGGGTGCTTTTGCCCCTAAAAATAAAGATTTTATTCTCTGAGCCCCCAAAACACAAAACCCAAGAGATTAAAATATGTGAAGACCATAATAACATACTCTCTCTCTCTCTCTCTCTCTCTCATGATGTTACTAATAGTTGAAATGATTGATTGGCATTATTATTTTATTATTTTTATTTTTTATTATTTTCATTGTTGATGAGAGGAACTAACTGTTTTGTTTGTATTGGGAGATTGTTAAGGTTACAGGTTTAATTATTAAGGTTACTGGTTTAATTATTAAGGTTACAGGTTTAATTGTTAAGGTTATGGATCCCTTCTCTCTCTCTCTCTCTCTCTCTCTCTCTCTCTCTCTCTCTCTTTTTCTCTCTCTCTCTCTCTCTCTCTCTCTTTTATCATGATGTTACTATGATGATAGTTGAAATGATTGATGGGGAATGTTATTTTATTATTATTTTTAATTATTTTTGTATTTTTAGAATATTCGTTGTTAAGGATAATGGTTGGTTGTAAATGTTATGCATTGGTTGTGAAGGTTATGGGTTGGTTGTTAAGGTTATGGGTTAGTTGTTAAGGATATGGGTTTGTTTTGTAGGTCACGGGTTTATTGTTAATGATATGCGTTGGTTGTGAATGTTACGCTTTGGTTGTGAAGTTAACCTACACAACAAACCCGTAACATTAACAATTAAACCCGTAACCTTAACAATTAAACCTGTAACATTAACAATTAACTCGTAACCTACACAACAAACCTATAACCTTAACAACCAACCTGTAACCTTAACAACTAACCCGTAACCATCACAACCAATGCATAACCTTTACAACCAAAATGATTGATGGGCATCGTCATGAATTTTTTTAGAATATTCGTTGTTAAGAATAATGGTTGGTTGTAAATGTTATGCATTGGTTGTGAAGGTTACGGGTTGGTTGTTAAGGTTATAGGTTTGTTGTGTAAGTTACGGGTTAATTGTTAAGGATATGCGTTGGTTGTGAATGTTACGCTTTGGTTGTGAAGTTAACCTACACAACAAACTCGTAACCTTAACAATTAAATCCGTAACCTTAATAATTAAACCCGTAAGCTTAACAATTAACCCGTAACCTACACAACAAACTCATAACCTTAACAACCAACCTGTAACCTTCACAACCAATGCATAACCTTTACAACCAATCATTATCCTTAACAACGAATATTCTAGAAATATTCATGATGATGTCCATCAATCATTTTGGTTGTAAAGGTTATGCATTGGTTGTGAAGGTTACGGATTGGTTGTTAAGGTTACCGGTTGGTTGTTAAGGTTATGGGTTTGTTGTGTAATTTACGAGTTAATTGTTAAGGTTACGGGTTTAATTGTTAAGGTTACGGGTTTAATTGTTAATGTTACAGGTTTGTTGTGTAGGTTAACTTCACAACCAAAGCGTAACATTCACAACCAACACATATCCTTAACAACAAACACGTAACCTACATAACAAACCCATAAGCTTAACAACCAACCCGTAACCTTAACAACCAACCCGTAACCTTCACAACCAATGCATAACATTTACAACCAACCATTATCCTTAACAATTAACAATTAAACCCGTAACCTTAACAATCTCCCAATACAAACAAAAACTTTTAGTTTCCCATCAACAAAGAAAATAATAAAAAACAAAAATAATAAAATAATAATCCCCATTAATTATTTTAACTATCATCACAGTAATATCATGATAGAGAGAGAGAGAAGGATTCATAACCTTAACAATTGACCCGTAATCTTAATAATTAAACCCGTAACTTTAACAATTAAACCCGCAACCTTAACAATCTCTCAATACAAATAAAAACAATTAGTTCATCTCATTAACAATGAAAATAATAAAAAATAAAAATAATAAAATAACAATACTCATTAATCATTTCAACTATCAGTAACATCATGATAAAGAGAGAGAGAGAGAGAGAAGGGTATTATGGTCTTCACATATTTTAATCTCTTGAGTTTTGTGTTTTGGGTGGGGGGGGGGGGGGAGCACGTTTTCTTGGGTTTTGAGGGCTGGAAGCAATTTTCCCTAAAAATTTTAAATATTTTTTACTAATCATGTTTATCGATTCCTTTTTTAATTTAAGATTTTTCCAAAAATAATAAAATTTGTGCGGTTCCTTTTTATTGTTTTCTTTTTCTTCTATTTAAAAGTTTCAAAATTTTCTTTTTTTCCTAACCTCTATTTTGTTATTTTAAACATGTTTAGGGATAAATATATTATTATGATTCAATAAAAGTCTAAAGTTACCTATAAGTACTTGTCGTGTTTTTAGAGACCTTAACTAAATTTAGAAAAAATAATCTACACTTTGAGTAAAACTTAAAAAATAACTTGTTTTTAAATTCTTGCCTTGTTTCCTCCAACCCTCTTCCTAAAAAATCATAGAATAACCTACTTGAAAGTTTAGGTGGAACTTTAGAAGTTCAGAGGGTCTCGTGAAAACTCTTCAATTTTTGAGGGGAGTTTCTTTAATTTCTAAAAATAAGGGGGGTTTATGCAAACCCTCCAACATTCTGTGGTTTGCTATAAATTTCAACTTCAGGTGGATTCTCTGTAAAATACCCAAAGTTAAGGAAGGTATTCTTAAATTTACTTTTAACTCGTAATTCGACCCCAATAGGCCGCCCAAATCTCTCTCTAGAGCGTAAAAATCCCTTTTATGGCAGCTAGCTGAGCATCACACGACGACTAAAAATCTCCAGCCACCGTCGATAGAAGCTTCTACGACAAAGATGAGTGCTTCTTCGGGTTCGATTTCAGCACATGCATAATTTTTTCTATTAATTTTAGTCTATTTTTATATGACAAATTCTTAATCATGCTAGCTTTGTCATGGTAAAATAAAAGGTAAAGGAAATTAAGCAAATACAAGTTATTAATAAATAACAAATATCACAATTGATTTAAATACAAAGTATTACTAAAGAAAAGCAATGAAGGCAATAATAGGACATACATGTTGAAGAACACACTAACAAAAGAGGTTCTGAAATAAAAGGAAAAATCGTTATAAACAATTGACAAGTATCACTATTGAATCAAATACACAATATTACTAAAGAATAATCATGAAGATAAAAAAGAAGCATACATGTTGAAGGACACGAAGTTACTATGAAAATTATGTAATTTCTTAGTTTATATATAGTCATGAGGTGTTGCATGAGATAGGATAATAGCCATAATTAGAGTTCTCTTTGTATAAAGATTGCAAATTTAAAAATTAGAATTTGATTAGGATTAGTAGAGAATACATAATCTCACATGGTAATAAAACTATCAACTAATAAGTATTTTTAAGTTTAGGAATAGGCTTATATATTTTAACGCTTATATGTAATTATTACCATGAAATCCATATAAGCCCTTTTTCTCGTAGGCAACTATGTCCTATTATTTTCCTTTGTCTTTGTATTTATGGCTCCGAGTACTAACTTTGAAAGATGAGATTAAGAATTTGATTAGGATAGTTATACAATTTAAAATTTATATGTGGATAGTTATACATGGATAGTTGTACATGTATAGTTATACAATCTAAAATTAGAATTTGATTAGGATTAGGATAGTTATATAATTTAAAAATTAGAATTTGATTAGGATTAAGATAGTTCAAACTTTGAAGTTATTTGTTTAGGATTAGAATAAATTATTAGATACAATGATTATAGCTCTGGGTACTAACTTTGATAGATGAGATTTTGAGATGAGATGTAGAGGGATCTTGTTGTTGGATTTAGTTATACATGGATAGTTATACAATTTTAAAATTAGAATTTGGTTAGGATTAGGATAGTTGTACAATTTAAAAGTTAGAATTTGATTAGGATTAGGATAGTTTAAACTTTGAATTTATTTGATTAGGATTAGAATAAATCATTAAATATAATTTAAATATTAGAGTTTAATTAGTATTAAGATAGTTTAAACTTTATAGGGGTATTTTTGTTTATCGAAAGTTTTTTCCGAACTCGTGATTTTAAAGGGAGTATGATATGAAATTAGATTTTGTTATAGACTAGAAAATCTGCGAGTACTAATATCTCTAGAGAAGCTGACATGTGTTCACCCCCTAGCCTAATTAAACGAATAGAGGCCGAGACGACTCAAACTACCCACACTCGGCCTACTGTGTCAGCTGGCAACTTGTGTAGCCGATTCAAAAGGTGGTACTTATCGGCCACCTCACCCGATCGACCCGCTGGCAACTTGTGTAGCCGATTCAAAAGGTGGTACTTATCGGCCACCTCACCCGATCGACCCTATGAGCAACTTGCACTCAGCCTACTGTGTCAGACGACAACTCGCGTGACTGGGTCAAAAGGCAGTGCTTCTCGGCCCTTGACCAAACAAAAGAAAGACTGCAGTTACCTCGAACCCCTCGTTAACCCACTACTCTCGCATTAACTGCTCTGACAAAAGCATCATTACTCTTGCCCCTATAGTCTTTATGACTCATCGGACCTAGTCAGCTCTAAGCACTTATTGTTATTCCCTTATTAAATGACCAGACTCACAGTCTTCCTCAGCCGACACCTGGAAGATATTTGCTGACTCAGCAGCCTGACTGGACTCAGCCGAAGTTACCTTCGTATCCCTCTAATATGCTATAAAACAAAATTATGCTGGATTGGGTAACTCCTTCTGCTTTTTGGAAACATCGAATAACTACTAATACAATTTATCTCATTTTCCCACTCAAAATCAAAATACTAACTTGATCGTCGGAGGAACAACCAGAGAACCCACCTCTGGCCTCTCACGAGCTTTTCATGTGCATGAGAGAACGTCAGGCTCCAGAACTAGTCATCTGAGGAAGTTTGAGGACCCTAACACCACTACAATCCACAGATAAACCTCATGTTCAATAATAAACAAGATCCTTTTTGTAATTTGTATGAGAAAAATCAACCTCTTTGTGTTTTAATTAGCAAAATCGACCTTTTATGGTCATATCATCATGGCTGACTTAAAAAAGGTCAATTTTGCAAAATACAACATTTGAAATACATAACACTAATAGTCATGTATATTTAACAATCACTAATTACCGGCTAATTTAATCTTTACGTGTAAATGGGGCCACATAGAAGTAGTTAATTCTTAATTGACGACCTCTAAATCTATACTCCCTTGTATTTTAAAACGGGCTTTGGAACCAGTCATCTGAATGAGTTTGAAGACCCTAAACACTCTTATAACTCTAACATAAACCCCCTCTTTGATAACTGATATCAATAGTTTAGTGCCCACCATGGGTCCTTCTTTCTTCTTCGAGCAAGATGTCTGGTTCTGAGCGCCATGGTCGATCAGCTAACCTTATCTCTGAAGAACAGCTCGTGGGCTACATCACTCAAGTCTAGCAAGAGGAATCCACTCAGTGAATCTCCTAGTTTTTCCAACAGTAATTCGCAACGTTCACTAATGAGCTCCTCAACCGAATTCTTTCCCAACAACCTTCTTCATTAGCTGCTCCTCTACTACCAACATATCAGCCAATAGTTCCTCCTTTTCTAGCACACGTTGCACCTACGGGACACCACAAAGACTACGTTGAGTATATGTCTCCCCCGCCATGCCAGCATGCTCGCTTTGTCGATCTTCATTGACATTATCCGCAATTTGTGGAGGCAACAAGAGAGAGCCCTAGTCTTGGTCGTGATGGCCGAGAACACACCCTTGGAGGAACATCACGAGGCCCTCAGTATTATCCTGTCACTCCATGTCCTTCAACCACCAATTGGCATCTGGTTATGATCAGTCTTTTCGGCCAATCGCCAAGGCCATTGGGGGGCCCCTCGCTAACAAAATCATGAATATCACTTGTGAGAGATTCAATATGCCTCATGTGGAGAAGTACAAGGTGAAGGAGACCCGACTGAGCACGTCTAGAATTACTATGACATGATGACCATACTACAAACATCGGAGCCAATCATTTGTAGGTGATTTCCCATTATCTTGACAGAAAGAGCCAAGCTATGGTGGAACTTGCTGGAGAAAAAGTCCATCAACAGCTTTGAGCGGCTCAGCCAAAAGTTCGTGCATCACTTCTTGGCTAACACCAAATAAAATTGTCTCCACATGTATTAATACAAACGAGGTAGGAGTCTGGAGAGAGTCAGAGAGACCATATTAAGAGGTTCCAACCCAAGAGGTTGGAAGTTGATGATCCTGGAAGTGCAGTGGCCATGTCTGCTATTATAACTGGCTTAGAGAGCAATGAGCTGGCTGACTCGCTCACCAAAAAATGAGTCACCATCTACAAACAGCTGATGACTAAGGCACATTGATACATGAACATGGAAGATGCTCGAGCCTATAAAAAGACGGTCAAGGAGGTGGAAGCAACATCCACAGTAGTATAAGCAGCAGTAGTGACAACACTGGCGGCTAGGTCGGCAGCAGAGGCTGACCCCCTACCAAAAAGAGATGCGACAAGGGGTCCCCCGGAGCCAACCCAGACCAAACTGGGCCAATAGAAGGGATCGATGAAAGGAAACCATACAAAAACCAGTCCTTATAGCCCTTAACTCCTCTCTCACATAAACCCTTAACATGGTTCAAGAGGAGGGATATCTCAATTCCTCCCTCCTTATATGAAGTCAGATCCTTGATCTCGAGACACTCGATAATATTGTCGATATCATTGAGATTATAATCATTTTAGCAATGACTACTGAGTCCTCTAGAGAGATATTAAGGACTTGATATAGAGAGGATACCTGAAGAAGATTGTGTCCTAGCGGGATAGGAGAGGACTCGCTCTAGGGGGAAGGGATAGGAGGTCATGCTCCAGATCACCTCGTCCCTAGCAGCCGCCCGAAACCCAAACTCTTAATACTAATACCAAGGGTGTCATTAACACCATCATTAGTGGCCCCTCAAGAGGAGGGATGTCTAATAACACTCAGAAAAAGTACACCAAGTAAGTGTTGTAGGTCAACTTGTGCGACAAGAAGCTAAGGGCGGAAGAGCCCATCTCCTTTAGCGACTCGGACTTGAAAGGTGTTGAGATGCCTCACGATGACCCTATCATCATCTCAACCAGGATCAACAGCTTTCAAGTTAAGAGGATCATGGTCAATACGGAAGTTCAACTGATATCCTATTCATTGATGCCTTCAACCAGATGGATATTAACTAGTCCAAGTTGTAGCCTTGTCGAGGTTCACTCATCGGATTCACAGGGCATTAACTCCTACCTAAAGGGATGCTCACACTCCTCCTTACAGTCGGCGAGTACCCTCGTCAATCCACTATTCAGACTCAGTTCTTAGTGATGAACCTCAAGTCAGCCTATAATGTTATTTTAGGAAGAACCACCCTTAATAACTTGTGGGCTATTCCATCCACTTATCACCAGATGGTGAAGTTTGCAACCCCTGAAGGAGTCGGAATTGCCAAAAGAAACCAAGGGGAGGCCAGATCCTACAATGTGATCTTAATGAAAGGAAAAGGAGAAATGAAGACCCTGCTCATCGAGAAGATCTGCTTCCAAATGGAGAAAGTTCTTGAAAGAGAAAGGACGACCATGGTCAAAGAACTTCATGAGATATCGATCGACCAAGATTGAGCGAAGAAGGTCAAGATCGGATTGAGTTTGCTGAACCACAACGAGGGGCTATGATCGCGTTCCTGCTTGAGAACGCAGATGTTTTTGCTTGGGGGCTGGAAGATGTGCTAGGAATTCCTCTCGAAGTAGCGAGCCTAGAGCCACAAACTCTTAGTCGACTAACAATCCATGCTGGTCTAACAGAAGAAGAGACTCCTCGGCCCCGAGAGACAGAAGACGATTGCGAAGAAAGTTGACCAACTCCTTAATATCACCTTCATCAGAGAAGTGCAGTATCCGAAGTGGCTATCCAATGTGGTGCTTGTGAAGAAGTCCCTGGGAAGATGGAGGATGTTCGTGGACTTCACGGATCTTAACAAAGTTTGCCTAAAGGACAGCTACCTCCTCCCCAACATCAACCAGCTTGTAGACGAGAGTGCGGGCCATGAACTACTTAGCTTCATGGATGATTTCTCTGGCTACATCCAGATCCTTATGGCGGGGCATGACTAAGAGAAGACTTCATTTATTATTGACCAGGGGATTTATTGCTATGAAGTAATATCCTTCAGTCTTAAGAATGCAGGAGCCACATATCTAGAGATTGGTGAACAAGATTTTCAAGAATGCAGGATTCCATTAAAATATTCTTAGCTTTTTTAAGTTTTAAATTATTTTCAAATGGATGTGAAAAGTCTTTTTTAAATGGTTCTATAGAAGAGGAAGTATATGTTGAGCAACCCCCGGTTTTATGGATCATTCATTTTCTAATCATGTTTACCGGGTTCAAAAAGCTTTATATGGGTTAAAACAAACTCCAAGAGCTTGATATGCTCGTCTCTCTAGTTTTCTTCTTACAAATGGTTTTTCTAAAGGGAAAATTGATAATACACTTTTTGTGAGAAAAAGGAAAAATGATTTCATTTTAGTTCAAATATACGTTGATGATATCATTTTTGGTGCTACTAATGAAACTTTATGCAAGGAATTTTCTAAAGTTATGCAAGATCATTTTGAGATGAGTATGATGGGAGAGCTCACTTTCTTTCTTGGGCTTCAAGTCAAGCAAACTAAGGATGAGATATTCGTTTCTCAAAGTAAGTATGCTAGAGAATTGGTGAAGAAATTCAGATTGGAAAATTCTAAGCATGCACCAACTCCCATGAGTACAAGTATCAAACTTGATGCGGATGATAGTGGTGAGAATGTCGACCAAAAACTTTACTGAGATATGATAGGTAGTCTTCTTTACCTTACCGCTAGTAGACCCGATATCATGTTTAGTGTGTGTGCATGCGCATGTTTTCAAGCTTCTCCTAAATCGTCCCATTTGATTATGGTTAAAAGAATTATTAAATATGTCAATGGGACAATTAATCTTGGTTTATTTTATCCAAAAAGCACCTCTTTTGATCTTTATGGTTTTTGTGATGCTGGCTTTGCCGGATGTAAGGTTGATCGCAAGAGTACGAGTGATACATATCAATTCTTAGGTAACTCTCTTGTCTCTTGGGCTTCCAAGAAACAAAATTGTGTTATCTTATCCACTACGGAAGCAGAATACATTGCCACCGGCTTATGTTGTGTCTAACTTTTATGGATAAAACAAAGTTTAGTTGATAATAATTTGTATTTTTAAAATACAAATTTTTTTTGTGATAACACTAGTGCTATAAACATTTCAAAAAATTCCATTTTGCACTCTAGAACCAAGCATATTGATGTACGCCATTATTTCTTATGCGATCATATAGAGCGGAAAGATGTATCCCTTATTCATATTGATACTAAATCTTAATTAGCGGACATATTTACCAAGCCTCTTAGTGAAGAAAATTTTTGTCGCATAAGAAATGGTTTGGGTTTATGCATACTTTAAATTTTTTTTTGTGTGCTTGGTTAGTTACATATCATATGCCTCATTGTCATAACATGCTTCTTGCTTCATATACCCCTTTTTGATGGTGACAAAGGGGGAGAGAAATCTCCTCATTTGTACATATTGTTGGTGAAGCTCATAGATAGGGGGAGCTTCTATCTATAAGCTATATTTATTTTGCTCCAATATAATGGTTGGTTGTCATCATCAAAAAGGGGGAGATTATTAGCCCTTATGTTTTGATGTTAATTTACAACCACCATTATCGGTACTAATAGCTTATTGAGTGATATTATAGTATATATGTATATCAAGCTTGTTAGTACCATTTATGGAGGATTGGATGGAATATTTGAGTGATATTATAGTATATATGTATATCAAGCTTGTTAGTACCATTTATGGAGGATTGGATGGAATATGAGCTACAACGACGATATCTAAAGGAGGAGGAGACAAAGTGATGAAGCAATGCTTATCAAGAACACTAAACGAAATAAGAAGCTTCATCAACTCTAAAGCAATATTAAGACTCAAGAAATGTATTTCTATGTGAGAGCTATTTGCTATTTTTATTTTTTCTCTAGTGCTAGAATGTAGGCGAGTAGTTGTAGATTTTATTTGAAGTTATTTAGGATACCACACACACTTGCACACTTTCAAAACTCATATTTTGGTACTTTAGTTAAAATGATGATTTTCACAAATACGAGGATCTTTTTGCAAATTTCTTTTTCAAACAAGTTTGTCAAAATGTTTATAAACTATTTCCAAAGTTTTACATTTTTAGAATTTATTTACTATTTTTAACAGAGCTTTGAAACTCATTTTTAAAACCAAGTCAGGCTGATAATCTATTATCAGTCGACTGGTCAGTCGACTGATGAAGTCAGTCGACTGATGAGTCGACTGAAGAAAGTGCCTGGTATCTTCATTTTAGTCTTTGTTCTGTTTTCGTCGACTAACCAGTCGACTGAAGTTTTTCAGTCGATTGAAAATATCTATCAGTCGACTGATAAGGTCGTATTTGAATACGATATTCAGCTTATCAGTTGACTGGCGCTGCCCGTCAGTCGACTGACAGCCTGTCAAATGGCTAGTGCTGTACAGAATCTGTTTCTTGGATTCTGTGGGATTTTTACTGGATTTCTTTGGGTTTTAGCTGCAGTTTTCTCTCCCTATAAATACCCAACAACCCCAACTACTCCAGCAAGAGAATTAATTGCAAATCTCTTGAGTTTGTGGTTGTGTTTTTCAAAAGAGCTTCAACTTTCATCTTGTTGTTCACTGTTTCGTTTTTCACATCCTAAGCTTCAAGTGCTATCTCTCTTCTTGCCATAGGATTGCTATAAAGAGAGTTTTTCCTATGATTACTACTGTCGTGAGGGTGATCTCGTGGAGATCAATTGTGTGGTTGAGATATCTCATGGAGATCATTGTGTAGAAGAAGTTCCGGCTTCCAAACCGGGTTGTGTAGTGAATTCTCCTCGAGAGTGGGGAGCAGAGATGTAGGTCAGCGGACTGAATCTCGTTAACACATCGCGCGTCTCTTGGATAACGATCTCTAACCTTATCTCTTTTATTTTAGCATTCATTAGTGGTGTATTGCTTGTCATACATTTTATTGCACTATTATTGCCTCAAGACCCTAATCACCCTCCCCCCTCCTCCTCTAGGGTCCAACAAGCCGTCAGTTAGCTTCTCTCGTCTTTCTTCCTTCTAAGGAAGCGTTCGGCCTACTCTTCGCGCACCTTCAACTCTTTCCAGGTGTTAGACAGTGCTACTCCCATAACTTCCAAAATATCAATGGATAGGTTATTATGACAAGTTTGGAGGATGAAATCCTCTGTGACCGGATCTTTGTAATTCATAGCCTTTTTCCGGAAGCGCTTGACAAAATCGTTGACCGTCTTTTCATCTTCATGTTTCTCCTCAAAGAGCATACTGATTGATACATCAGTATCATCATCGAAGAAATTACCGAGGAATAAGCTTTCCATATCGTCCCAGCTGTTGATGCTTCCAAGCTTAAGACGCGGTACCAATCGAAGGTAGCCCCGTGAAAGGTGCCCACGAATGATCGAACCATCAAGGCTTCATTACCAAAAATCATACCCAAGTGGGACTTGAAGTAGATTAGATATTGAGTGGGCAAGCCCTTCTCGTCGAATGACGTGAAGTTGATCAGGTTGAACTTCATCGGATATGGGATTGACTCACACTCTCTTGGATATGGACATAGAATGTTGGTCTTTTTCACCTCCTGAATGGACATCAAGGCATTGATTTTTTTCTCGAGGTCCTTCATCTTCTCATCATCGGTCGTATCCTTTCTTAGTCGATTTTGAGAAGGAACATCGCGGCCACCCTCGACATTGTCATCATCGGTGGGACCACCCCAAATGTCGTTATCTTTAGTGGGGCCACCCCCAGCATTTTGGTCAACGGGAGGGTTATCTGCATCGAGGTGTTCATCCATGTTTGCATCGTCACCTGCCCGGTAGGCATTATTGTGATGACTAGATTCGCCAATCTGATTAGAAAAAGACAGAATCTGTTGGTCATGTATTTCCTTCATCTGCTGCATAGCCATTTCTATTTTAATTTTGAATGCTTCTTTCTGTTTGGCCAAAGTATCCTTGAAAATTTTGGCGATTTGCTCGGTGTTAATCATAAACACTTCCCTAGCTTGTCCCACGCTAGACATTGTGTTGTCGGAGGTGATTGCAGAACAAGAATCTGAGAGCTCGTCATCGGAATGGGTTTCTTCATGGATTCTTAGGTAGTTGCTATGTCCAACAGTTTCTAGCTAGAGCTGAGATATTCATTGGGATATTCCTGAACTAACTTCTCTTCCTAGAGAAAAATCAAGATTCGAGCCATTTGCAGCAATCATAGACTTTCCCTTATCGACCATGTTGACGGCTACCTCTGGGAGTTCGTCCTCTTGAACGATTGATCGTTTCTTGCAGAAACGCTTTGGCTTGATTTTTGATGCTTCAGAGGAAAGCCTTTGGAATATCAAAACCCTCTGTAGAGCGGCCTTGGGGTAGCTACACACTGATAATACTACCCTGATAATTTTGGTACACGAACAATGAGAGTCTGTCTCTCGGGTATCTCTCTTTAGAGATTTGTTTGTACCCCCAGCTCGATAGTACAACTCATCGACATGATTGCCGGAGCAACCTATCATGTGTAGGCATGACTTCCCAGGTATAACTTTATCGTCGTCAGATGAAAATGTTTCCTTCTGGGGATTTAACATCTTGTTAGTGCCTTCAAGAGTCGCATGTTTGGAGCCACGCCTTTGTGAGCACGTGACCCAAACAGGCTTTTGAACTTCGACACACAGTCTGAGGCGGTCAATTATAGGAGTTTTCCAATTATAGGAAGCTTTGAAATTGTTGCGAGGGTGTATGTGACTCCCAGCTTGATGAGTTGCTCGGGGTTCATTCACCGGACCAAAGCGTTCTCTAACGGGAGCTTTGCCTTGACCCTCATGCAATGGACTAAGGCGATCCACTATTGCTTTCCTGCCTCTGGATGAGTCTACACTACCACAGGGCTTGACCAGACGTGCGGGATCGATTAGAGCTGAGATAGAACTCGACGGAATCGGAAAAACGAGCGCGGGAGTCAATTTGACCCGGCCCTGGTACGGGTCACCTCGTGGTGACCCGTCGGTCGTAAGGTCACCTCGTGGTAATTC
>NC_033799.1:38404257-38439264 GCF_001876935.1 Asparagus officinalis | reverse complement strand
CTGGGCGTGACTCGCATTTTTTCAACGTTTTGCCTGCTGTTTTGAGCTTCGGCCTTCAAACTTGGCGGCTTTGTTTGTTCCTTGACCATGTCCTCCTGCTGCAACTTACGCGCTTCCCGCACAAGGTTTCGTGTGTGTACAAGTAGTGTGCGACATTTCTAGATTCGCTCCTCAAGAGTTGAACGAGTCCTTTTGACTTGGATCCATTCACTTGTTGATGATTTGGAGGAGGGAGCGTTTGCTCGCTGTTAGGGCGCTTGGTGTTCCTTGAATTTCAGATCCGCCCTATAACGGATCCCATCCACTGGCTCCAAAGCCTTAGCGAGTTAGTGCGTGAGGCGTTGACGTTGCCTTTGATGTGCCCTCTTCGATAGGATTGGTGTGCCTTCAGTACTCAACTCCTTGATTGAGGAGGAGTCCAGATCTGCAAATCCGGCCTTGTTAGAGGTGGGAGGGGCGTTGCAAGGTGCAGCTACCGCAACAACGGGACGTTGATCTTCCTGTGCTTGCGAGTAGAGGAGGAACAGGAGGAGGAAGACGATAGATACTCCTCGATCTTCTATTGGTCAAACTCATACTCGATCTCTTCTTTAACCGGGATCCGGATCCGTGGTTGTGACACGACATCCTCAGCAGAGAAGTTGTTGGCTCCTACTGTGGTCGTCAGCGTGTTTAGGTGAAAAGTTGATTTCATTGATGAGTTCATTACAACTTTAGATGTTTACAACAAACTCAAGAAAATAGCCTTTTTATAATACTTTTAATAAAAAAAAATTATAACTTTTTTCAAACTACACACAATAGTAGTTTATCTCCTATTACTTGCGTGGGATCTTGGCCGGTGCCGGGGCTTACCATGGACCGCCTACGGATTGGATCCGGTTGGCAGAAGTATTGATTAGAGCTCCTACTTCACCAAGGAAGTATTCGCTAAAGTACTGATATCGACCAAGTGAAATCAGTACTCTTCTCGAGATTAAGACCAAGCCTGATCTCAAGGAAAGGGGAATACATGGCTTCCGATCTTTCGAAAGACTCCTTCTTTATGCCGAAATTCGCCAGGATCTAGCTAGGCTCCTCTAAAATTTCATGCTCATTGACTCTCCAACTCGGCAGTACCTCCTCATCTTGATAATAATTCACCCCCCTGAAAGGAGGCCCTAGGCTTGTATTTATGGGGCCCCAGATGTGGTTATTTGGATGAGAATGGGAGATTTGGCCTTATCTTCAGTCAATAACGGCCCACCCATATTTAGATAAGATATCTAAGCAGTTAGAGAGGTACTAGAACTGAAAAAACCGATTGAAACAGCCTAAAACGTGTTTTTGGATGCTATGGACAGATCTGGGCGCGGGACAAACCACGGTGACCCGCACGTGCGTGGATCACCAAGTGGTGACTTGCTCGACCGTGAGTCACCATGTGGTGACCCGCGCGGCCGCGGGTCACCAAGTAGTGACCCGCGTGAGCATGGGTCACCTTTGGGTGACCCGCGTACTACATGGTTTTTGAGTTTTTTTAGAGGTCTTTTGCGCCGTTTTGCGTATTTTGACATTCAGTTGACTTGTACGCTTGGCTGACTTGCTTCGTGTGCTCGTTAGCCTCTTTATGGCTTCAGATGATCCTCTTTGACTCAAATGATAACATTCATTATCTTCTTTTTATCTCGAGCTATGTGCAGACACCTATAGGTATTTTTAGACGCCCATAAAGTCGACCTCAGCAGACGAACAACCATCTCTACCTCTACCACTTACCCAGTCTAAGCCTTCAACATCTCAAGCAGTCAAGGCCCCTGCAGATCGGATAGGTTGCATCCTTGAGCATGACACACCAGAATTCTCCACTTAGTGGTTACTAAAGGTGGACGGATCCTCTGGCAAAGCAGGTAGTGGAGCAGGAGTGGTCCTGCGTAGCCTTGAGGAGTCAACGTACGAACACTCCATTGCTTTTGATTTCTCTGCCTCAAAAAAGGAGACTGAATATGAAGCACTCTTGGCAAGTCTTTGAGCTGCCTTGATAGTGAATGCTGAGCGTCTCTACATTTTGGCCGACTCCTAACTTGTGGTTCACTAAGTAAATGGAGAGTATGCGGCCAAAGACTCGAGGATAATCATATATCTGAAGGCGATCAAATAATTGTTGAGCAACTTCACTGACTTTAAGATTGCCAAAGTCCTCCGGCCTCTTAATGCCCGAGCGAACGCCCTATCCAAGCTCGCAATGACTAGCTCAGGAGGCAATTCAGGGCCTATATACACAAACATCCTCAAGTGTCCCAGCATCATGTAGACATCAAACCTAGTCTTGCAGACCAAGACATCTATGGAACCTTGTTGGATCGATCCTATCATCCAGTATATAAGAGGAGGGACCTCGCCAAAGAATGTCACTAAACCCATGAGTTTACAAAGGAATACTCGACATTATCTCATGCTCAATAATCAATTTTATCGAATATCATACTCCAGCAGTGGCGTGAGGCCCTATTTTTGATGTCTTCGGCCGACAAAGACCAACTATGTTCTCAGAAAAATCCATGAAGGAACTTGCGAGAATCATCTCGGGGTAAGAACTCTCGCACAAAAAGCCATTGGTCAATGATATTATTGGCCAACTATCTTGGCCGAGTCTAGAAGACCCGTTTCTTTGTGCAAAAAGTGGTAGTTCTTCTCGAACATCCCACGAGCAGTGGCTATTGAGCTCACCTCCATTTTAAGTCCGATTTTATTCGCTCAGTGGGGATTAGATTTGTTGGGGCCTCTCCCAATAGCCTCTGGGTAGCGAATTTTTTTTTTTGTGGCCAATGACTACTTCACTAAATGGATCGAGGCCGAGCCCTTGGCCAAAATTAGTGAGAGCAATATCACTAATTTCGTGTGGAGGTCTATTATATGCTGATTTGGTGCCCCCCTCTCTTTTATGATCGTCAACGACACTCAGTTCAACAGTGGAGGCTTTTGGAGTTTTTACGAAGAATGGAATATGCGGCTCTGATTCACGTTGGTTGCAACATTATTTGATTTTTAAGTTCAATTTTATTTATACAGCTTGGACCATTTAGCATATGCTGGGAAGTTATTGGATCTATGAGAATTATGCGTTTAAATAGAGGTTAAGAACCAAGTTACTAGTGTTCTGATTAGACTACTTGTTGTGCGCAGCGGAAATTTACTTCGGCAACACAACAAGAGATTAGATCACAATAAAATTCTTGTTTCACAAAGGAAATAAGAACTGGAAGCAAAATATCTTAACAAAGTGAGATATCAGCTCTTCCTCTCATTAGTTCTAGGACTAACTTGTCGAGGGAACCTACAAGCTATTACAAATCACAGCAAGATAAATAATTTTACGTGGTTCGGCAAATAGCCTACGTCCACAGGGCAAGGAGGGGGGGGGGATCTACAATTAGAGGGAGAGATTACAACTAGGATTTACAATCTCTCAACCTAAACCCTTAAACAATATCTCTCTCAAAACTTCTCACAAATATCTCGCACGAATCTGCCGCCCGCCACTTCAAAATCTGCTCCTTTTTTTCTTTCGTGTGCCTACGAATCAGGCCCATTTTGCTTTTTGTCTGCAGTCGCACAAGCCTTGCACCAAAAAAACCATGGCAATTTTTTCCGGTGTGCATTTATAAGCACGAGTTATGATCTCGTGTCGTGGGCCTTCGTTCACAAAAACAAATCCCGCTCGTGGTCGATCTCCCATGCTCGTGGTCCCCACAAAATGCGTGAAAACGCACGCGTTCATAATTCTCCATCTCGGTTAAGTTTCTTCCAAAACTGAGTCAATACCAAAGCATCCAAATGTCTCACTTGTTGTGTCCAGTACAAAGTGAAACAATTCACGACAACGGACTCAATCCACAACAAGTATGGCGGCAGTGAGAAAGTCTATTAGCGACGGATATTCCCGTCGTAATTAAATATTAGCGGACGGTTTTTCCGTCGCTATTGTTTTTTTAATTTTTTATTTTTTTAAAAAAGCGACTGATTTTACCGTCGTAATAAACCGTCGCTAAATTTTAGCCGACGGAATTTCCGTCGCTAAAATTTTATTTTAGGCCCCCTATTTATAGCGTCGAATTTAGCGACAAACAATTTATTTTTTCCCGTCGCCTAAAACTTTTAGCGACGGAAAAAACGACTTATCAGCGACGGATTTGTCGCTCGCTAAAAGTATGAAAATCAGCAGTGTCGGAGTCGGTCATCCAGCAGATTCCACGTTAGGGGAGCGCCTTTTCATCTTGGATTTGGATCGTGAGGTGATGTCGGCTGGCTTACCACCCGGGTTGTGTTTGCAGATTGCTTGGGGAGTCGGCCAGTTAAGTGTTACGTGACAACTCCTTATTGCGGTTTGGGTAATTTTCAAGATATTAAACATGTACCGGTTTTCTTTCGTTTCATTTTATCTTTCCACATTCTAGCTCTTTAACATCAGTTCAAAGGCATAGACGATGGCTAATAGTACATGGAAATATAATACTGTTCATCTTGTTCTTAAAGCTCAGATATTATTTAGTGTGGACTTCTCTTGGCCTTATTTTGAGTTAAAGTAATTGCATGTAGTATCTTGATCTATTTTCTTTATCTCCTTCAGCTTGCTTTTAAAACTGAGTAAAAAAGTGTCTATAAAGCTAAACATTATACTAAATGTTAGCATGCAAAATACTAAGATCGCAGATAAGAGCTATTTTGGTTGGCTTCTTTTAAAACTTATCGCCCACCCACCACACACACAACGAGGGGGGGGGGGGGCCGGGTTTGGGTGGGGGTGGGCCCATCAGATGAGTTCCAACTTCAAGTTGCCCCGAAATGGATCATCTTATATATATATTGGCGTTCACATAATATATCCAACGAGAAAGTGACTAGTACCATCCATTCCTCTTGCGTTTCAAAGCCTGAGGAACCAAATGAAAGAAAATGAAAAGTGTTACGCGGGACACTTTTCTCATCGGTTTGTTTGGGCAACCAAAACGCCCTACATTAAAGAGCTATCAGAACGAAACATGTTGGCATGATTATCAATTGATTAATAAGGTGTTACCTTGAGATGCTACAGGCCGAGTCTTTTTAATATCAAAAACCCTCGTCCTATTGTTGGGCCAGAGCAAGGATCCTGCTCGCACCATTGCTGATGATCTCTTCCTTCCCCTCGCATGCAGGAGCAACGTACATGTCGATATCCTTCAGCGTGTCTCCTCTGCTCAGCGCAGCACTGAACAAGATATGCATGCATCTGGATTTTAATTTGGACCTTGTCCGCTGTAAATTTAGCTTCGCTTTTGGTGGGGGCTCGCTCACATGGCAGGTTTGTCGCTGCTCATGGAGCTATGATGCGAGTTGAGTAAGGATTTGTCCTCAAACTTTACTATCTTACGAACCTTGGGAAAGTCAAAGTCAAGAATACATACCTACATTTACTTCGTTAGTAGTTGAATGGAAACAAGGTATTTTTTCGTGTATTACTTCTATAATATGACATAATATCTTGTATTGCCATCAATTCATAAGCTGTTTGAATATGTATAATCTACTTAACGTTGGTCTTTGATAGCTGATTTTATTGTTTCACATTGCCTTCACAGCGGTAACAGGGATGATTGACAATGACTGATGAAATCCAAGCAGACAATGTAAGTTGAGCGAAATACAAACATAGATAATTACTTATGCAATATGCTCTTGTTGATGTACTAGTGATCACACGGTCAATTATATAATTTGTGTTTGGAGAATTTGTTGGGATTGATGGGAGGCCGCTTTTTTTCTCGGACTTTAATTAGTGTCTGCGTTTCTTTAATTGAATAAGCGTTAGATGAATTATGCACAAGCTAGAAGCTTCATAACGAGGATGCCGGGTTGGGTTCCCCGTTTGTACCTCCGACGATCAAGTTTAGCTGATGAAACTTGAGTGGCCTGCGAATAAGAACTAGAGTTCTTGCTGCATGTGATTACTTCAAGGATCAGCCTAATAGAAATCAAGATCTCCAGCTAAAAAATCCAGTCCCTTGTAAGGTAGAATTGTACATGTATATATACCTGAGGATGTAAGGTAGATTGGTCACTGTCGTCGGGCATATCATGACTGTCTCGTGGCAAGTGTGGCCTGATGCTTGCCGTCAGCACCTGTTATAGGATGTCGGCTAACGAGGTGGGGTGATGGATCACTTCTGGCATTTGAATTAGAAAATAATCGGAGGTATGGCGGTGCTGAGGTGGGTCGATGAATCATTGAAGACTATAGGGATTAAGAGTCGATAATGGCACCTGCCAAGCATTAAATGTGGGATGTTGACACCATGTTGTCAGAGAAGAGAGAGACTCGGAGGCCGAAATAGTCTTTAACTTTGTCGGAGAAGCACACGCTCATTGAGTCGTCCTTGTGAGGCATCAAACAAGTGAGTCGACTTGGACTCCTGCGCGAACGTCCGTCTGCGACGAGAGGATCGAATTAGAACTTGCTTTTCGAGTCGCTGGTCCCACCGTCACTGTCGATCCTTAAAGGGATATCGACTTGACGAGTCGGCTAAGTCGAGATTCCTGCTGGTGTCATGGTGCTGCCAAGGTGCTTGGGGTACTGTATGCGGAATACACCATGTTCGTTGGCTTGATAATAAGTTTGTATTTAGTCGTGAGTGGAACATTATAACAGCTCTTTTATGTTACTTAGATAAAAAATTGTCCACATCAAATGTTGTGTGATCAAAGGAATGGCTAATGCGCACACAATCATATGACGATCTTGTTGCGAACCTATGCCGAAGCGTGCTCGCCACTACCAAACGAGTCCGTTGATGCCACTGGGAGAAGAAAACCACCAAAACGACACATCCAATCCAAAATATGACAAAATCAAACCAAACACAAAGAATATGTGGTTCATGCAATTTACCTAGTCCATTGGGAGAGAGGATATGTTAGGTTTCACTAAATCAAGGAGAGTACAAAGGGTTACAAGCTCACAAAAAGCTTGACAAAATAAACCTAAACAAATCTCTCAACTTGGCTCACAAGTTCTCCCTCTTAATATGTTCAGTACAATCTCAATCTCGGATAGATTCAACCCTGAAAATTGCTGTTGATTATAGTATCAAACACCATTCCCAAACAGAGCAGGAAACTAAGCCCAGGGGCCCAGACCCGACACGCTTATCGATTCATCGCTGCCAGTCGCGGCGACCGTTTGGCCAATTGACAAAAATTTGAAAATCTATTACAGGGTCTCGGCGGTCGACTTTCGCTGCAGTCGCGGTCAACCGATGGCCAACGACAAAAAACTAAATTATTACAAGCTTTCTCGCGCGGTCGACGCCAAAAAGTCTAGAGACATTTCAAGTATTGTGCACAGTTTGCGGTCGATTTGTCGCCGCCACTCGCGGTCGACCGTGAAACTTCCAATACATGTTAGCTTTATTTTCCTGAACTCTTCCGGCCGCCGGCGTCGGCCGACGAGAGAGAGAGGGAGAGAGAAGGAGAGATTGAAGGGGGGAGAGATGCATTAATTTGTTATTTTTGTAATTATAAATTATTTTTTATAATTATAGTTTAATTTTGGTAAAACAAAAAACTTATGCAAAAAACCCAAACCCTAATAAAAAATGTTCATATTGATGAAATTATAATTTAAAAAAATTAATTTTAATTAGGATTAGGGTTAGGGTTCGATTAGGGTTAGGGTTAGGGTTAGGCGAGGGTTAGGGTTAGGGTTAGGTTTTGGGTTAGGATTAATGTTAGAGGAGGGTTAGGTGAGGGTGGGGGTGATGGTGAGGGTTAGGGTTCGATTAGGGTTAAGGTTAGGGTTAGGCGAGGGTTAAGGTTTGGGTTAGGATTAGGATTAGGGTTAGAGGAGGGTTAGGTGAGGGTGGGGGTGATGGTGAGGGTTAGGGTTAGGATTAGGTGAGGGTGGGGGTGAGTGTTAGGGTTAGGTGATCGAGGGTGGGGTGAGGGTGAGGGGTGGGTGTGAGTTTGAGGGTTAAGGATAGGGTTAGGGTTAGGGTTAGAGGAGGGTTAGGTGAGGGTGGGGGTGATGGTGAGGGTTAGGGTTAGGGTTAGGGTTAGGTGAGGGTGGGGGTGAGTGTTAGGATTAGGGTTAGGGTTTGGGTTAGGATTAGGGTTAGAGGAGGGTTAGGTGAGGGTCGGGGTGATGGTAAGGGTTAGGGTTAGGGTTAGGGTTAGGGTTAGGTGAGGGTGGGGGTGCGTGTTAGGGTTAGGTGATCGAGGGTGGGGTGAGGGTGAGGGGTGAGGGGTGGGTGTGAGTTTGAGGGTTAAGGATAGGGTTAGGGTTAGAGTTAGGGGAGGGTGAAGGTTAAGGTGAGGGTGAGGGTTAGGGTTGGGGTTAGGCGAGGGTTAGGGTTAGGGTTTGGGTTAGGGTTAGGATTAGAATTAGAGTAGGGTTAGGTGAGGGTGGGGGTGATGGTGAGGGTTCGGGTAAGGGTTAGGGTTAGGGTTAGGTAAGGGTGAGGGTGAGTGTTAGGGTTAGATGATCGAGGGTGGGGTGAGGGTGAGGGGTGAGGGTGAGTTTGAGGGTTAAGGTTAGGGTTAGGGTTAGGTGAGGATCGATAATTGGTTAGCGTAACTATTATATCATTAATTACATAAAAACTACACACACCGTACACTCATATTTTCGAGCCGTAGAATACCCCGTCCAATAAATACTATATAGAATCTCTTTATTTACTTGTCACATACGCGTACATGATCTTTGGTGGATACGAAACCATCTTGTTCGGTCCGATAACTTTTTTGTACGCGTATGTGAGAGGGAGCTTATATATAAATATTTATTGGATCTGTCCAGTTTGGACGGGTTAGGTATGTGAACATGGCGTGTATATGTATTTACTTGTGTTCTTGTGTACTTTCTTTTCATCAAAGTTTCGGCGGCGCTTACTCATTGTTCTCCGTGTACAAATTGCGGAGGGATATGCATGAGTATATCCTTCCCACTATAGTGTACTCGGAGAACAGCGGGTAGGTGCTGCCGAAATTTTGACGAATTGAAAGTACACTTGAACACACGTAAATACATATGCACGTCACGTTTACATACCTAATGGGATAGAAGCCTTCCTCTAACAGCCGGTCACACATGCGGTCCTCTGAACACACGTTTACATCCCTAAATTAAAATGATATATGTCGGGATATGCTCACTTCCATTAATTTTTAAATTATAGATGCGGTGTGTTCCTGACAAATCGTTCATGAGCATACTACGTGATCGAAGACATCTAGACACCCGGTACAAGGATGGGATAGAAGCTTTCTTAGCCTACTCTAACACAAATCCTCTACGGTCGCTAAGCGGGTCGATTTTCTGTCCTTGTAAGAATTGCAGGAACGGTAAAATGCTCGCTAGGAGTGACGTAAGTTTTCATCTGTCAATCAATGGATTTGATAGCTCTTATGTATTTTGGAGTCATCACGGTGAAGGCGTCCCAGTGATGCAATCAGAGGAAGAATTCACTGAAGTCAGCAATCCGACGGTTGACACGACTAATATGTTAGAAGATATTCTTGCAGCGCCGTCGGTGAGTGATGTCAACACTAATGATATATTTCAAGATATAGATCGATTGATGAGACTTGTTGAAGAAAATGAGTCACCGTTATACGAGGGGTGTAAGGAGTTCACAAGGCTTTCTTTTATGCTGATGCTTATTCATATCCAAACACTCAGTGGGATGGCTGTTACACATTTTGAGATGTTATTAGATTTGCTGAGGAAAGTCATTCCAGGCGGCGAGAAAAGCATCCCCGCGACCTATTACGAAGCTCACAAGATTGTTGATACGCTGGGGCTTGATTACAAGAAGATAGACGCCTGTCCTAACGACTGCATCTTGTACAATAAGGGTAATGAAGCTCTGGAGGAATGTCCGATGTGTCATGTATCACGTTGGAAAGGAGAAGTTGCAAGCACATCCGAAGGCGGTGCATCCAATAAGCAAAACAGAATTCCTGTGAAGGTTCTCCGATATTTTCCAATTATTCCTAGGCTGCAGCGGTTTTATATGTCTGCTGAGCTGGCTGAGAATATGCGATGGCATTCGACCGACCGTGACCGTATATACCCCGACTTCGGTAAAGAGTCTCGGAATATTAGGCTGGGGCTTGCTAGCGACGGATTTAATCCGTTTGGATTAATGAGCTCTGCTTGGTCTACCTGGCCAGTGTTGCTGACACCGTACAACATGCCGCCGTCGATGTGCATGAAGCAACCGTACATGATACTGTCACTTTTGATCCCTGGAAGATGTTCTCCTAGAAATGACATCGATGTTTTCCTCCAACCATTAATTGACGACCTGAAGCTTCTCTGGGAAAAAGGTGTCAGCACTTATGATGCTTATGGTAAGGAGTCTTTCTGTAAGCGGGCAATGGTCATGTGGACAATTAATGACTTCCCAGCATACGCTAACCTATCTGGATGGTCGACGAAGGGTCAGATTGCTTGTCCGATTTGCATGTCAGACTATGAGGGAAAGTTCCTAAAGTATAGCCGTAAGTTTTGTTATTGGCAACACAGAAGATGGTTGCCTACAGGGCACAAGTTCAGAAAGTTAGTAGGAAAGTTCGACGGCAATCCAGAAAGTAGACCCGCACCACCAAGGCTGACCGGAGAAGAAATATTTGAGCTTCTACATCCTTTACCTAGAAAAATATTTGGAAAGAAAAGATTCAACAAAGAAAATCCATTTGGTGTTAGGAGAAAAATATTGAAGCAAAAATGGAAGGGAAAGGGAAAATGGAAGGGAAAGGGAAAATCGAAAGGAAATAAGCCTCGCAATGTCCAATCGCATGGGCGTGTCTCAAAAGACACCGAACTTCCGCATGGATGGTCAAAATTCAGCATATTTTATCAGCTGCCATATTGGAGAAGTTTAAAAATACGTCACAACTTGGATGTCATGCACATCGAGAAGAACATATGCGAGAATCTCTTGAACACTTTGTTGCAGGACGGGAAAAAATCGAAAGATGACTTAAGGGCACGTCGAGACCTAGCAGAATTGAACATTCGTCCGGAACTGCAAGCTATAGATAAGGGCGACGGAAAGTTTGAACTCCCAGCCTCCCGTGTCACACTGTCGAAGGATGAGGTCCACAATATGTGTTTATTTCTAAAGTCCGTGAAGACACCGGATGGTTATGCTTCAAACATTTCAGCAAATGTGCATATTGAGGACAGAAAGATTTTGGGACTCAAGACACATGATCATCATATTCTATTACATCAACTTCTCCCGGTTGCGTTGCGACATGCTGACAAGGAACTCGCGATGGTGGTAATAGAATTCTGCGGTTTCTTCAAGCAACTATGCTCTAAGGTGATTGATGTTAGGGAGTTTGAAGAATTAGAGGGACGTGTTGCTAATACACTGTGTAAAATGGAAATACTATTTCCACCATCATTCTTCACGGTCATGGTGCATCTGACAATACATTTAGCATACGAAGCCCGCATCGCAGGACCAGTTCAATATCGCTGGATGTACCCCGTGGAGAGGTATTTATTATTATAATATTCATTTAATATTTGTCAAATTACGTTTCTCAGTTCCATTTTGTCACAAATCATGAAACTATATGCTTGTAGGTATTTGGGTTTCATGAAACAACTGATGCATAATCGTGCACATCCTGAAGGGTCGATCGCAGAGAACTACATAAGTAACGAGAGTTTGAATTTTATCTCTCGTTACTTGCGGGGCGTAGAGACAAGGCTGAACCGTCCCCAACGAATAATTGACGGTACATTCTACAATGATCGTGGGGAGGACACTAGATTCCCCAGAATGGAGCTAGATCAAGCCCATACATATATCCTGAGCAATGGTACTACATTTAACATATACGCGACGTAAGTATTTAACTGTTTGAATCAGATTATATCACCTCACAATAATTATCTCTATTTAACCGTTATAAATGCTTCTTGTCTAGGCTTCACATCCGACATGTTCAGTCGACTAATCTTAAATGCAGAACAAAAATAAAAGAGTTATGGACACACACTCTAGACAATTCCCTGCATGGCTGAAGGGTGAAGTAAGATCATTTTACATTTCTGATTCGTACCACAAATATATGTGCCTGCCAACAGATATGTAAACTATTTGCTTCTTTTCTTAAAGGTTGACAAACGGATTACGAATGGGATTAACCTGTCTGAGAAAGTTTGTTTATATGCCAGAGGTCCTTCTAATGTGGTTAAGCATTATGGAGGCTACTGTGTCAACGGCTTTAGGTTTAACATCGTCGGCCTCGAAGAGAGACGACAAACGCAAAACAACGGTGTGTTCTGCTCCTTCTCGCAACTGTCATACGCTAGTGCAAAAGATCTAAATCCGATACAGGGGGAAATCTATTGCTACGGTCAGGTAGAAGACATCATGGAGATTTTCTATGGGATTAATAAGGAAGTCAGTCATGTGATGTTTAAGGTTCGTTGGTGTGAACAGAAAAAGGCGAAGGATGACTACAGTTACACAATCGTTAATCTTAACAAGGAAATATACCAGTCTGAAAAATACATGTTAGCTGCTCACGCCAAACAGTGCTTTTATGTCAAAGATATAATGAAAAATGACAAATGGGTTATCCTTAAGAATCCGCCTAGAGCCTACATTCATGAAGTCATGTCTGACGAAGATCACGATGAGGAGGTTATCTTGGCAGACGAAATAACCGAGGAGTTTTCATTGACACAAAATAATAATCTGGACGATGAAATTGCATTAGCGCGCCCTGATGTACCTACGATTATATGTGAGCCAAGGCGTAAAGGGAAAAAACCTATCTGCAGCGGAGTCGATAAAACTATAAGAACAGTCCTTTCGTTGGCACGCACACGGTCGCAGGCTATCCGCACACGATCGCAGAGTAGAGCCTCAACATCATCTGTTTGACTGGTTATCATGTATCACGATGTGTCATGTATTATATTATTACCTTTATATTTTCAGAAAGTTGACTGGTTATCATGTGGGTGTGTATGTATTATATTATTACCTTTATATTATATGTTTGACTGGTTATCATGTATCACGGTGTGTCATGTATTACATTATTACCTTTGTATTATCTGTTTAACTAGACATCATGTACACGCGATTCTGTTGCCATGTGCTATTTTATTAATTATTTGCATTATATACTTTTGTTGGATATTCATTATGTTTTCAAAGTATAGATGACAAAAGGATTACGTAAGAAAGCGCTTGAGAGAATTTTTAGTAGACATTCTGGAGGCGACACACATGCCTCTACGTCAGGTATTTTTATTTATTTGTTATACTTTTACATTTCTATAAACTATTAACATGAGCCTAATATTTTTTAACATTTACTACACAGGAGGAGGAGATGCTACACATGACTCGCAGCCACAGGACACATCACGCGGAGATGTTCCACATGACGTGGAGACACAGCCTGATCCTACACAGCATGCAGAGATACCACCGCCACCGCATGCAGATGTATTGGAGGAGAGGAGATTTGAGCCGTATAGCGTAGCTTTAGAAGCTGCGGCACTACCGTCAGATTCTATTACGGATCAGCGAGTCCACAGTCCGGCCAAGGTGAGGGATGATTGGGATTCTTATCATGTTATGCGCCCCATCATGCAGCAAAGGTACGAACAAGCAAAGCGTAGATGCCTCGAACTGAAAGGTATGAATAAATTTTTATAGTTTATCAGTTATTATTTTAAAATTTTTTGCAAATATAGATTGATTCATTGTTTCATTCGATTCTTTATTTCGCAGGTACCGAGCGACCTCCTAGACGCGGCCGCAATGCTACTAAGGAATCGAACCTCATCCCTGATATTAATCGGAGGGTTGTGATCCGATGGGAAAACGGAGTGCCTGTTGGGGCCTTTGCCAATGCTTTCAACAATTTCCTTGCCGCTTTAGCCAGGAGGCACGATTTCTTCAACATATTTTTGACGTGGAAATCGCAGCGGATTGATGCGCTGGTGGCTTGTTGGAGATATATATGTGTGAGTCATTTATTTTAATTTTCATCATTATTAGTTATTAGTTTATTATTATGTTTAATACACTGATTTGTATCTACTTTTTCTTTATATGCTGAAGCGATTTTTCTTTCTTGACGATAATATTTGTGCCTGGACGTACTGCTTCGGGCAAATCAATGTATCGTTCAAGAGATGGCGGTTTGAGGTAAAGAAAAAATATTTTGTCCAAATAACAGAAGATTGGGAGCGATACTGGCATCTTGACACGCGTGTGGATGGAGTAGATTTTTTTGCACTTTGCAGTTACTGGGACACGGCTGAAATTCAGGTATTATTGAAGTATATATTTTTAATTTATTGTTTGAATTTCTATATTGTTTCGAATTGACATTGTTTTGCAGGCTCAATCTGAAATAGCAAGGAGGAATCACAACGCGCCTCGCAGTTACGAGCATCACGGGGGCTCCAGGACATTCAGCCAGCATTATCATCAATTAGAGCTTGAGGTATATAATATATTATCTTTTACGTTGAGTATAATTTATGTGTTATGGGTTAATGATATATTTGAATAAAATAGGGAAGGGGAGATCTCAGACATTTTGCAGATCGTATTCTGACTTCCTGGAGCCCGAATTACGCCAATGAAGAGAAGAAAGCAAAGAATAAGGATCTGGCTGTAAGTAGCAGTTCATTTATATATTCAATTTCATATCAATGCATCATTATTAAGTCGACTTGCCCGGGTTGTTTTGATATATCGCAGGAGAAATTACATGCCAAGGTACAGGAGCAATTGACTCAGTCTCAGGTCTGTTCTAACACTCCAGCCCGGCTAAGTAGGGAGGATGAGGACTCCATCATCGAGACGGTCATTGGACCTAGTAGGAAGAACAGATATCGGTGGAGAGGATCCGATCATAGGCCGCACGAGTCTAGTAGCACCTACGAGTCTGCAGCACCACAAGGAACACCAGGAAGCAGTTCATATCAAGACTCGATGGAGCAACGATTAAAAGCGATTGAAGATTGGCAGTCGCAGCAAACAACATATCAGCGGGCTCTAGAGGAAGAACGGAGGCGCTGGGAGCAGACCGTATTGGAGTTTACACAATTCATGTCGACTCTGCCTCAGGAGGCATAGGAGACGGTTTTTGTCGTCACAGGTAATATATATACTTTGCTTTTTTTTAATTAGATGTTATCGTCACAGGAAATATTAGCGACGGTTTTTCCGTCGCTATTGGTTTTTTTAATTTTTAATTTTTTAAAAATAGCGACTATTTTAACGTCGCTAATAAACCGTCGCTAAAATTTAGTGACGGAATGTCCGTCGCTAAAAGTATTTTTAGGCACCCCTGTTATAGCGTCGAAATTTTAGCGACGGAAATTTATTTTTTCCGTCGCTAAAACTTTTAGCGACGGAAAAACGACTTATAGCGACGGATTTGTCCGTCGCTAAAAGATGAAAATCCAGCAGTGATATCATCAACGACCTCCACTGATAATGCATATGCGACCATGACATCTTTATACCTAGCTGGCCGACGAATCACCCTTCTAGGTCTATTAGCTGCAATAGACTCCTGTACATGACCCTGCTCCTGAGTCTCACAATACATTGTATCCTCTATCTGCCCGGCTGTCATTCCATCTCCTCCACGCGTGCGTTCACACTACTAAATATATTGTTCTCTCATAGATGATGACCAATGGATCGATGGTGCAAAATCCTAAGATATGATGGTATTCATGTTTTCTAGTTTGCTCGATTAGACCGAACCAGTAATCATGGATGCGGTAAAATCTTCTAGAGTTTTAGAAACTTCTTATTTATTTTATTTGTCTTCCTTTGACTCATGCCGTATAAGGGAAAGAAGAATGCTTTTCACGTGGATTGTATATTTTGGAAGAAAGTAGCTTTCCTTTCCTCATTGTGAACCAAACTAATTTGCTATGGCCAATGAAGGCACTACTTCAACTTATTAAAACTAATTTGCTATGTTACGAAAAAAACACAGGCTGAACCTTTTACCCCATTAGAGTTGGACGTTAATGTGGATTATTTTTCTTCCATCTTAATTTTTCTACGTGAAATTAATTGTTTGCGTCGGAATTGAAAAGGACTAGGGAAATAGTTCCAATGAATCCTCTAGTTGACTCGATACACGGATTGGGGAGAGCATGGAATATAAGTCTGTACTCAATAAAAAATATATATATCGCAGGGAGAACGCAGGTGATAAACTATGTCGGTGCACCAATTTCCATATAGGGTCCGTTCGTTTCGAAAAAAAACTTGGAAATTAAAGAATAGGAAACCTATTTCCTATAATAATTATTTTAAGGTTGTTTGGTTGGGTTAAAAAAGAAGAAAATTATAGAAGATGAGATGAGATGAGATGAGTTGTCACCTTATTATTAGATGATGTGAGTGATTTTAAAAAAAAACTTGTTTTGAGGTTGTTTGGTTGGTTAAAAAAATAAGGAAATGAATTGGAGGTATATTATTGGATGATATTTTGAGGTTGTTTGTGTTTGGTTCATTTCTAAAAGAAAAATTCCTCAAGGACCCAAAATATGGGACCAATAGAGGGGACAAGTGAGATGTCCCCCTCCTATTGGATAATGAGTTGGCCATCATTAATGATGGCCAACTCATTATCCAATAAGAAGGGGACACCTCACTTGTCCCTTTTATTGGTCCCATATTTTGGGTCCCCGTAGCAAAGCTCTTTTTAAAAATAAGAAAATAGATGAGATGATATGAGTTGGAGGTATATTATTGGATGATGTGACACATACTTAAGGAAATCAATTTCTTGCTTTTTTTAGGAAATGGATGGAAAGAAAGGTTTAATGAGATGAGATGAGTTGTCACAATATTATTGGATGATATGTGTGATTTTTAAAAATGGGATAAGATGAGATGTGATGAGTTGGATGATGTGACACATTTCTTATGTTTGGTTTATTTTTAAAAGTAAGAAAGAAGATGAAATGAGATGAGTTGGAGGATAAAAGTAATATTTTATTGGATGTTGTGAGTGAGTTTTAGGGATGGAAATGGATAAAAATATTATTTTATTGATTTCCTTGTACCGATTTCCTTTTTTGGGTTTTTAGGAAACCAACCAAACAGCCCCATTAATATTATCTGGATTGACTTGGTAAGGCACTTTGATATGATTTTTCAACTGCTTGTACATTCTACAAATTTCTTGTAGTTATTAATAATTTAAAAAAAATTGACTGGTTGGTCTCCATGTGATCGATGTGTTCCCCCTCGACTAGAGATGATGAGGGCATGGAGATGGGCAAAATGACACGTGTGGCTAAAAGTAAATTAAAAAGAGAAACCGTATACAGCTCTTAACTCAATGACTCATGTGCACGCAACCGAAAGCATGTCCCCGATAGAGCATCAGTGCCAAACAGGGAGCCTGAAAGCTCATCCAAACCATGTCATTGGGTTTTCAGTAATTTTAACGACTATTTCACTAGCTTCAAAGACACAGAAATTGGCAGCTTGAAAGCCCATCACAAAGCCTTTCTTTTTTTCTTTTTTTTTCCCATCTCCCCATCATAATTCAACTTACTGTTATGAAAATACAACTCTCACATCTCAGGTAATGACACAAAGGGCTCAAATAGACGGGATAAAATCGATAAACATCGGCTTAGCATGATGCACCTGATAAGGCAACTATATGACCAGGGAAAAAAATGATACAATTTACCCAACAAAAAGAGAAATAAAAGAGACCACTATAAAGCCATTTGACATGAAAAAACCAAATAAGATGTTCAGCAATGAATATCCATATTTCCTGATTGAGAATTATAGGAAAACAATGGAGAGAATTCAACTATGAATCATCCATGTCTGCAGCTGAAGTTGTATTCCTTGCTCAAACTTTCTATGCTTCACATCCTCTCTCCTTCCCTAAGCAGCTCAAACCAAACAGACCCAAGAACACCAAGACCACTGCTCTCATCTCCTTCCCTCCCCGTTTCTCTCTCTAACTTTAGCTTGTCTGAAATAGAAAATATCAGAACATGGGTTCAAATTGGTGCAAGGCTTATTTCCATTGAGTGGTGTTAGGGGCACACCCTCTACCACACCACCAACCACACCCCCCCTCTCCCATCGCTACAGTAAACCGGACCCCACATGGGATTTTAAAATTTTTAAAATCCCATGTGGGGCCCGGTTTACTGTAGCGATAGGAGAGGGGGTGTGGTTGGTGGTGTGTTAGGGGGTGTGCCCCTAACATTATTTATTTCAATTTATTGAAATTTCTTCTTCCATTTCTGTCAGAATCTATTCCTTGTTAGGACCATGGTATTAACAATTTCTCTGTTTTTTTCATTTTTAACCAGCCAAATTGTGTGTTATAATTTTTACTTTCAAATTGTTCAAATTAAGGGGTTTTCTTATATTGGTCCCCAGAATCTAATAATATGTCTTATAAATCTCATATATTATAGATAGTCCTCCAATTCCCTTTTTTGCCCTCCCGCGTTGTTAACCCAAATTTCAAGGGAACATTGCTATTTGGCTCGCGGTCCAACCGCGAGCCAAAAAACTTTTTCGATTTCAAGGACTTGTTGGCAGCTCATCCATTTTCTTAGATATGAACGCTAATTTAAATAATAATTTAAATTGTGTTTGCCAAAAACTTGTACAAGATTAGACTATTTTTTAAAAAATTTAGTTCAAAAAAGGTCATTATCTAGATTTTCTTGGGACCACCCTTACCTTAGATTGATCATAAACTGGATTAGTGTGGAGTTGTTGAACACACCCAAGTTAACTAAATTATGTTATTCTTATCTTTTTTCCCCTTTTGGAACTGAGATGCAAGCTTAGAGGGGGTGAATATGGTTGCTACAGCTTTTCAACAAGACTCAGAAAATGTAGCGGAAATATAATTAGCGAAAAACAAAAAGTAAACCAACATAGGAACACAAACGCTTTTTATGGTGGTTTGGATCAAAAACCTACGTTCACTCTTTATTCTCGCGAAAGGTCTTTTTCACTATGATCAGAGCTCACCTGAATCACAATTTGATTCAGTATGTTTCAAAGACCGTACTATGGAATCTACCCGAAACTGTCTAACCTAACTCATCACGATGACTAGAAGAAACCTAGCCCTAACTAGCCACACTCAATTACCCCGAGTTGAGTACGCCGTCAAACGCACAAGTTTGAAATATAACCAACCAAACAATTAAAGCGCAAAAAGGATGATCTTACAGTCCTTTATCAAACCATTTTTTAAATTGAAGAAGATGAAGATTCGTGAAAAAGCGGTGTAGCAATGTAAGTGTAGGGCATTCCTTCTTGATGAATCAAACTCCGATGAAAAGTGCACCAAGAAGAAGCCAAATGAGGCTGAGGGGATTTGATCAACTCCCTCTCAAACCCTAGAACAAAAGATCTCTTATTTTGTGTATTTTGCCTCCTTGAACTTTGTTTACAATTATGATTTCCAATTCCCCTTGAATAGACCTTGATAGAATAGAAAAGAAATACCCAAATCTGAGTGCAAATAGGAGATCAAACGGATTAACGAACGGCTGAGATTAAATCTTAAAAACTACCAAATTTCATCATAACCGTCAATGGTGGATCACGACCATCGATAGTCCCTTGTGATCACCGATGGTTCAACTGTAGCTATAAATGATGCTGATTCTGGTTTATGGATTTCTTCGATTGTCTTCTATAACCATTGATGGTTTCCTATATCCATCAATGAGTCACTATAGACCATCGACAATGCCAATTCCTAGTACTGATTTTCTCCAATTGGCTCCTATAACTATCAACGAGATGCTTAACCATCGATGAGTGCCTCTTGACCATTGATGGTTCGAAGGCTGAAATCAGCGTTCGTGTTGATTTTTGCATCAGTTCAAACCACATATTGCTCGTGCCTATTGATAGCTAAAATATATCATCTTGCAAAATATATCTGTAGTAAATGAGAGTTTTTTTATTATTCAAATGAAAGATATTGCATGAACAACATTCTAACAATCTCCCCCTTTTGATAATAACAAAAGGTGACAATTTGAAATACCAAATATAAAACATGATGAGATATATATTCAGCACACAATAAGCACATAATACATTTTATGCAAAAGATATATGATATGCAAACCTCTCCCTACAAATATGCATACATAAAAGTATAGATGTGTACATGTTTTCTTGAAACCCCCCCTTGAAATAAAGCATCAAGTGACCAAAAATTTTTCAAATCTAAAAATCTATTTGAAAAAAACTTTTATAAAGCACGAATACTCATGAAATATTTTAAAATTTCACATTTCTCCCTCCTTTTGTTATTAGCAAAAGAAAAACACACTAAGGATACGCAAAAGACTTGAGGATTCATATAAAAATTATCCCTACTCTCTCTACCCTCCAAGGGGTATGGAACAATTTTCCTAAATAAAAACTAGCCAAGTTTTGCATAAACTGATGACTTGAAATAAAACCAATTACTCTTCCTAAGATTTGAATAATTGATGAAGAAGAAGAATGTCTCTTGTTTTGACTTGATGGTAAAAGTGCCCACCTACACGTTCTTCTCTCTAGACGCCATGCAAAAAAAAAATCGATTGTCTATGGTCATCAAATGAGAGCTAAAGCGGTGTTAGAAGCGTCAGGCATCCATTTTTGTTAAAAAGTCCGGTCTAATAAAAAAAAGGCAAGATTTAGCCATAATTTAAGAAACGGCTAGCAGATGGGTACACAATAAAATTAAGGGAAAATCCTTTTTTAACCCAAAATTTTACCCCAACTTATTTAAAAACTCATTCACTTTTCAAAACATCAATAGACCCATTATATCACATCCCACTTATTTTTAAACCCAAATGTACAAATACACCCATTATTTGTACTGTATTTATCCAAAAACTTAAAAAAAATCCTAAACTACCCTTCATCCCCAAACTGATCTCTCCCTCTCTCCTCCTCCTCCATCTGAGCTCAGAGCTCTCTTCTTCCTCTTCTCCTTCAACCACTACCACCAACCTCCTCCTCTTCCCTCCCTTCACTTCCCCTCCTCCCTCAAGCCCATCAACCTCTGCATCCACCGCCCCTATCTCCCCTCGCCGCCAAGTCACCCACCACCGTCGACCTTGAAGCAGATGAATAGCCCAGCAATAATTTCAACATTGACTCCCTACAGTTCGCCCATGAACCTAAAGCAATTGTCATTGCCGCCAGTGGACGGAGCTTGAGGAGCACCCGGAGTAATGGCGGAGGTCGAAGATCGCCTGGCTTTGTAAGGAGTTGCTTTTGCATAAGCCGGCGACAATGGTGAGAATCCTTGGCGCTCAAAGGAAGTGGGTTCGGTAGGAGGAGGTGGGTTATGTTGTTCTCCATTGCAAGTCAGGTTAGTTCAACTCTTTGCCCACCACATGTTCGTTAAATTTACGCTTAGTGTTCTCTCTTGTCAATATTTGATTTTGATGATTTTCTAGGTATGTTTTTATGAACTGGTTGAGAAGAGTTAGAACATGATGTATTCATTGAAGATCTACCACCAATCTTATGCATGAAGAATCATGGTTCCTTTCGAAGGAAACCCATGGAGATGTTTATTATGTTGCAACACAAGATCCTTGACAAGCTTGATGATGCAGCTAAAGTAATTAGGGGAAACAACACTGAAGAAAGTGAAATGATATTTGGAACATTATCTGTATTGAAGATGTCTTCTTTTTTAATATTATGTTAGTATGTATACTTATAACATAAGTATGCATGTGTACTGAGGATATATGAGTATTCAGATTAATATGATTCATCATATATCAGATATTTTTATTTTGGAAGCATGTTATAAGGCCACCAGTGGTTATATGTCTATGAAATGTGTTTCAGATCTTGTATTTTATATCAAATGTGTACATTCATACCTCATGGTATTGTTCTATTCCAAAACTAATGCTATTTAATAATTTTGCGATATTTGGTTGATGCACAACATTTATATATGTCTCATGTGTATGAGGTTCAGCGATATCAGATGTCATGTTTTATGTATAAGAGTTGACGTTGTTACATAGAATAAAAGCTATATTATATTCGTCTACGTTATGTGTTGCTTGACCAATTATCCACCTCGACGAGGGGTCCTCGCTCAATTTTTAAGCTTTTGGCAAAGTATAGCACTTTATAGGAAAGTATAGTAGCTTATTATTAAAGTATAGCACTATATGGAAAAGCATAGCACTTTATGACAATAGTATAGCATTTTATTGCTAAAGTATAGCACTTTATTCTCTCTGGAAATTCTGCAACTTAGTTGTCTAAAACCAAATCAATTTTTTTCACAACAATGTAAACACTCGATGACCTATGTTATGTATTTATTAACCAATCATCCACCACGACCGGGGGGGGGTTCTTTTGACAAAGTATAGCATTTTATGAGAAAGTATAGCACCTTATGGCCAAAGTATAGCACTATATGACAAAGTATAGCACTTTATTTGCAAAGTATAGCACCTTATTAGCAAAATATAGCACCTTATGCTCTCTGAAAATTCTGCACATTAAGTTATCTAAAACCAAATCAGTTTTTTTCACCGCAACGCAAACACTCGATGACCTATGTTACGTGTTTATTGACCAATCATCCACCTTGTCGGGGGGTCCTCGCGTAATTTTGAAGGTTTTGGCAAAGTATAGCACTTTATGGGAAAATATAGCACCTTATGGCCAAAGTATAACACTATATGACAAAGTATAGCACTTTATTTGCAAAGTATAGCACCTTATTGGTAAAGTATAGCACCTATGCTTTCTAGAAATTCTGCACCTTAAGTTATCTAAAACCAAATCAGTTTTTTTTCACCGCAACGCAAACACTCGATGACCTACGTTACGTGTTTATTGACCAATCATCCACTGCGACAGGGGGTCCTCGCGCAAATTTGAAGGTTTTGGCAAAGTATAGCACTTTATGGGAAAATATAGCACCTTATGACCAAAGTATAACACTATATGGTAAAGTATAGCACTTTATTGGAAAAATATAGCACCTTATTGGTAAAGTATAGCACCTTATGCTCTCTGGAAATTCTGCACCTTAAGTTGTCTAAAACCAAATCAGTTTTTTTCACCGCAACGCAAACACTCGATGAACTACGTTACGTGTTTATTGACCAATCATCCACCGCGACGGGGGGTCCTCGTACAATTTTGAAGCTTTTGATAAAGTATAGCACTTTATAAGAAAGTATAGCACATTATGTCCAAAGTATAGCATTTTATGAGAAAATATAGCATTTTATTGGCAAAGTATAACACCTTATTGGCAAAGTATAGCACATTATGCTCTCTGGAAATTCTGCAACTTAAATTGTCCAAAACCAAATCAGTTTTTTTCACCGCAACGCAAACACTCGATGACCTATGTTACGTGTTTATTGTTCAATCATCCACCGCGACGGGGGGTCCTCACGCAATTTTGAAGGTTTTGATAAAGTATAGCACTTTATAGGAAAATATAGCACCTTATGATTAACGTATAGCACTATATGGCAAAGTATAGCACTTTATTGCAAAGTATAGCACCTTATTGGCAAAGCATAGCACCTTATGCTCTCTGAAAATTCTGCACCTTAAGTTGTCTAAAACCAAATCAGTTTTTTTCACCACAACGGAAACACTCGATGACCTACGTTACATGTTTATTGACCAATCATCCACCGCGACAGGAGGTCCTCGCGTAATTTTGAAAGTTTTTGTAAAATATAGCACTTTATGGGAAAGTATAGCACCTTATGGGCAAAGTATAGCACTATATGGCAAAGTATAGCACTTTATTGGTAAAGTATAACACCTTATTGGCAAAGTATAGCAGGTGCTATACTTTGCCAATAAGGTGCTATACTTTACCAATAAAGTGCTATACTTTACCATATAGTGTTATACTTTAGCCATAAGGTGCTATACTTTCCCATAAAGTGCTTTACTTTGTCAAAACCTTTAAAATTGCGCGAGGACCCCTCGTCGCGGTGGATGATTGGTCAATAAACACGTAATGTAGGTCATCGAGTGTTTGCATTGCGGTGAAAAAAATAATTTGGTTTTAGACAACTTAAGGTATAGAATTTCCAGAGAGCATAAGGTGTTATACTTTGCTAATAATATGCTATACTTTACCAATAAAGTGTTATACTTTGCCATATAATGCTATATTTTGGCCATAAGGTGCTATACTTTCCCATAAAGTACTATACTTTGTCAAAACCTTCAAAATTACGCGAGGACCCCCCGTCGCGGTGGATGATTGGTCAATAAACACATAACGTAGTTCATCGAGTGTTTGCGTTGCGGTGAAAAAAACTGGGTCAATAAACACATAACGTAGTTCATCGAGTGTTTGCGTTGCGGTGAAAAAAACTGATTTGGTTTTAGACAACTTAAGGTGCCAAAAACTGATTTGGTTTTAGACAACTTAAGGTGCAGAATTTCCAGAGAGCATAAGGTGCTATACTTTGCAAATAATGTGCTATACTTTGCCAATAAAGTGTTATACTTTACTATATAGTGCTATACTTTGCCCATAAGGTGCTATACTTTCCCATAAAGTGCCATACTTTGCCAAAACCTTCAAAATTGCACGAAGACCCTCCGTCGTGGTGGATGATTGGTCAATAAACACGTAACGTAGGTCATCGAGTGTTTGCGTTGTGGTGAAAAAAACTGATTTGGTTTTAGACAACTTAAGGTGCAAAATTTCCAGAGAGTATAAAGTGCTATATTTTGCCAATAAGGTGTTATACTTTGCCAATAAAGTGCTATACTTTATCATATAGTGATATACTTTGGCCATAAGGTGCTATTCTTTCCCATAAAGTGCTATACTTTGCCAAAACCTTTAAAATTGCGCAAGGACCCCCCGTCGAGGTGGATGATTGGTCAATAAACATGTAACGTATGTCATCGACTGTTTGCGTTGCGGTGAAAAAAACTGATTTGGTTTTAGATAACTTAAGGTGCAGAATTTCCAGAGAGCATAAGGTGCTATACTTTGCTAATAAGGTGCTATACTTTACCAATAAAGTGCTATACTTTGCCATATAATGCTATACTTTGGTCATAAGGTGTTATACTTTCCCATAAAGTGCTATATTTTGCCAAAAGCTTCAAAATTGTGTGAGGACCCCCCCGTCGTGGTGGATGATTGGTCAATAAATATATAACATAGGTCATCGAGTGCTTACATTGTTGTGAAAAAAACCGATTTGGTTTTAGACAACTAAGTTACAGAATTTTCAGAGAGAATAAAGTGTTATACTTTAGCAATAAAGTGCTATACTATTGTCATAAAGTGCTATACTTTTCCATATAGTACTATACTTTAACAATAATCTGCTATACTTTCCCATAAAGTGTTATACTTTGCCAGAAGCTTAAAAATTGAGCGAGGACCCCTCGTCGAGGTGGATAATTGGTCAGGCGACACATAACGTAGACGAGTATAATATAGCTCTTTTTCTATGTAACAACGTCAACTCTTATACATAAAACATGACATCTGATATCGCTGAACCTCATACACATGAGACATATATAAATGTTGTGCATCAACCAAATATCGCAAAATTATCAAATAGCATTAGTTTTGGAATAGAACAATACCATGAGCTATGAATGTACACATTTGATATAAAATACAAGATCTGAAACACATTTCATAGACATATAACCACTGGTGGCCTTATAACATGCTTCTAAAATAAAAATATCTGATATATGATGAATCATATTAATCTGAATACTCATATATCCTCAGTACACATGCATACTTATGTTATAAGTATACATACTAACATAATATTAAAAAGAAGACATCTTCAATACAGATAATGTTCCAAATATCATTTCACATTCTTCAGTGTTGTTTCCCCTAATTACTTTAGCTGCATCATCAAGCTTGTCAAGGATCTTGTGTTGCAACATAATAAACATCTCCATGGGTTTCCTTCGAAAGCAACCGCGATTCTTCATGCATAAGATTGGTGGTAGATCTTCAATGAATACATCATGTTCTAACTCTTCTCTTCTTCATGCATAAGATTGGTGGTAGATCTTCAATGAATACATCATGTTCTAACTCTTCTCAACCAGTTTATAAAAACGTACCTAGAAAATCATCAAAATCAAATATTGACAAGAGAGAACACTAAGCGTAAATTCAACGAACATGTGGTGGGCAAAGAGTTGAACTAACCTGACTTGCAATGGAGAAGAACATAACCCACCCCCTCCTACCGAACCCACTTCCTTTGAGCGCCAAGGATCCTCACCATCGTCGCCGGCTTATGCGAAAGCAACTCCTTACAAAGCCAGGCGATCTTCGACCTCCGCCATTACTCCGGGTGCTCCTCAAGCTCCGTCCACTGGCGGCAACGACAAGTGCTTCAGGTTGATGGGCGAACTGCAGGGAGTCAATGTCGAAATCATTGGTGGGCTATTCATCTGCTTCAAGGTCGACGGTGGTGGGTGACGTGGCGGTGAGGGGAGATAGGGACGGTGGATGCAGAGGTTGATGGGCTTGAGGGAGGAGGGGAAGTAAAGGGAGGGAAGAGGAGGAGGTTGGTGGTAGTGGTTGAAGGAGAAGAGGAAAAAGAGAGCTCTGAGCTCAGATGGAGGAGGAGGAGAGAGGGAGAGATCAGGTAGGAGATGAAGGGTAGTTTAGAATTTTCAAGTTTTTGGATAAATGCAGTACAAATAATTGGTGTATTTGTACATTTGGGTTTAAAAATAAGTGGGATGTGATATAATGGGTCTATTGATGTTTTGAAAAGTGAATAGGTTTTTAAATAAGTTGGGGTAAAACTTTGGGTTAAAAGTGGATTTTCCCTAAAATTAAATATGATTGATCACATAACTCAAATAACATTAATCCAACCTGGCCAAAAGATGTTATCCTAATTCATCTCCATTCATGTTGGAGACGTTGCTTCGGGTCTATGTTAGCTTATGTTGCTCAAGGTGGAGCTCACGCGATGTTATACAGGGTTTTGGGGCAAATTAGGGTTCTTGTGTGCATTTGCTATGTTGTCTCTGGTGTGACCTTGTTCATTTACCAATTGTTTAAGTGGAAATGTTATATTATATTCAGTTGCCATCCACACTGAAACAGAGCTAAACTCAATTGCTTCCTAGTGAATGTGAAAATTTATTGGAAGTTCACATCCATGCAGTTTAAATGTGTCATTGGTCTCTCAAATGCATGAGATGAGCTTCAATCTCACATGATACTAGTAAATTTGTCTAATCTTATGATTCAAATATGACTAATATTTTTGATAAAATTTGGTTTATGGACCTTTTCTGACTCGAGCATAAATTAAGTTAATCTAACTCAGTTTATGACCCTTTTCTGACTCAAGCATAAATGCATTGTGTTCACTATAGTGAGGAACTGTTTATGCGCTGTTTGAAAATCTCAAATCAAAAAGGTTTTATATTTCTTATGTTTGGTTAGTATAATAATTTATGTAAAAGAGTTCTTGAAAAGACCAGTCACATCATTTTTTATGAAACACATTTCAGCTCTTCCTCCGAAATGTGTTTTACAAGTCATGAAATATTCATGCTTTATTGGTAAACCAACCAAATAGCCCCTTAAGTGAAATGCAAACATTTTCTTTTACGTGCTAAATTATCATATTAGTATTCTAACTTGACCTTATTTTCAAATATGATATTTGTTTCTTCTCTTGCGTCAATATGGTATTTTAACTCTTGTCTCGATGATAATAAAGCCTTTTTTCCCTCACAGACGGTGAAGATTCCTAAGAACTAAATTTTTTTAATGAAAAATTTCCTCCATCACCATGACCTATTAAAATTATTAAATCTACACTCTCCTTATCCTTCAACTTCCTCAATTCAAATTTATTTCACCCCTTTACTCAATAGGATCCTCCTTTGAGCCATCTCTTTCTTCTTCAATGTCCTTTCAAACCTAAACACTAATCTAATTCATATATACTTCATCCAAGTCGATATTGATTTGGATTAGGATTTAGGTTTGAATTGGAGAGGTTTGAATTGGAGAAGTTTGAAGAAGGAAGAATGAGGTTCATTGATCGCAAGGGGAGAAAGAGTGAAGGAAGATGAATGATCTTATTAGGTAAAAGGGTGGGAAAAAAATTGAATTGGACGAGGTTGAAGGAAAAGGAGAATAGTATATACTTAATAATTTTGATAGGTCAGGGGAGCGGAAGAAATTTTCTAAAAGAAATTATTCATCATTGGAGTCAAGTAAAAAATATCATAATGATGCTAGAGCAGAAATAAACACTATATTGAAAAGTCTATACTACATATAAAAGAGAATTGCCCTGTCAAAACTTTTGATTTTCCTTTTTGCCTATTTAAGTTTGATAATTCTCAAATACGTCATTAGTTGTAATTAATCATTCAATAAATATATATATATAACCTCTTATTAATTATACATTTCCTCACTTTTTCAAAACCACTAGTCACATTATTATTTTATTATTTAATAGAAAATTTATAATTTATCTCTAATTTATCTTAACATAATATTTAAAATTCTAGAAAAATTAAAAATAATAAAACTTCATTAGACTTTTGTTTTATGCCTTTGGGTTTCACCTCTTATGGAGGACTACCTGTTAACTTTTATTTTATTAGCCTTTTAAATTATGATAATAGTATGGAAAATAATTTGTATTTATTGTAATTGTAATAGTATTAATAGTATAATGATTTTAATAGTAATTTTTAAATTAATAAATAGTTAATAGATAATTAATAAATAACTATAATTTAATAATTATACAATTTAGTAAATTACTTACTAATAGTGTCATAAAATAATTATTAAATTAAAATGTAGTTACTAATAGTATTATACTATCTATAATATTATTATATTTAAAAGAGAATAAATTGTTTAATATATTATAATTATTTTAATAAATTATGAATAAATTATAATAATTATTTAAACTAAATAATAAATCATACAGTTTTTATACATAGTTTTATTTTATAATTTATTCATTTAAATAAAATTATAATTATTTAGAATTTGTATTGCTATACAAATCATTTCATTATTTTGCACCTAATAAAAAAGATTTAAAAACATAAAATAAAATAGATATTCTCTCGTGCAAAATATGTGTACTATATTAGTAAGATCAAATTAGAAAGTCAATCTGCTAATTTAGCCCTTTCTTTATGTATCCAATGAGAATGTTTGTAGGGGTGTTTGTTTCAATAAAAATTTTGATATTTGGTATGGATTACAAGTTTTGGGATCAAAAAGTGAGTTTTTTTTTGTATTTTAGGATTCCATATATGATGTTTGTTTTAAGAAAATTTTTAGAATATTGAATCACAAAAGTGCAAAAAGTGCCCAATTTTTAGAATTTTCCAAATCCTCTCAATTGGAGAGGATTTTGAAAAATCACATAAATGGGTGTGCATACCTCTCAATTTGAGAGGATTTGACAAATCCCAGTTTTATCTTTTTGTGGGAGGTAACCTCACCAAGATAGCACATTCATCGTATTACAAAATTTTGGCATTTGGTAATGCTACAATTTGAGCTTGGAACAAATAAAATATTATAAATTGTAGTATTCCAAATCCCAAAAATTAATGAAACAAACAACATTATAGAAATCGCAACTCATAACAAAACACCTATAGATTTTAAATCCCATGGTGAAATCCATATCCCAAAATTATAGGATTTGAAACAAACACCCACATATTGAAAAAGTCGAGTGATTCAAGAGGGGAAAATACAATAAAATATTATAAACTAGTGAACTTGACATATCTATGGAGTCCAATTCAATTGATTTCAGAACCACTATATTCAACTCCTATTTAATATCTTTTCAGCCGACAAATCACGCAGTGGTTTTATTTTGATTGCTTACATAAAAGAGTCTCTCCTTTAACAAATGTGATATTAGGGGTGTCCATCCGGGCCGGGCAAAACCGAAGCCCGGACCCAAGCCTGAGCAGGTCGGGCTTCGGGGCGGCCCGATTTTTTCCCTATTTTTAATTTTTTTAAAATTTTTAAAAAAACAATAAATTATAAAATATACATAAAAATTATAGAAAATAACATAATTTTTAATAACTTGAAATGACATAAATTATAAGTATAAAAAATTATAAAAATAAAAGATGATAAAAATAATTTCTTTATTAATAATCAGTAAATCCTTTACAATTATAAATTTATTTTGAAATTCGTCGCACTAAAATAGGTGAGTAAATCCCAACTAGGTTGGCACCTACTCACCCATATTATTATCATTTGCAACTTTTTTTGAAATAATTCATTAAAAATTTAAAGCTAAGAAATAAAAATTACAATTTGATGAATATTATCTAATCTTTATATCTATCTGTTAGTCTCAACTCTTCAAATTTTTCTTCAATTATAGCAATCTGAGCGATGCCTTGTGTTCGCTTCTCATACCTTCACCAATCTTGTAAGCACATCACCGCTTGTACAATATACGGATCTAAGCATGTCCCGTGGTCGTCGATCAAACGTCCTGCTGTGCTGAAGGCGGATTCCGAAGCTACCTTCGAAACCTGCACTGATAGTAAGTCACAAACCATGGTGGAAAGTATAGGATATGAAACTGATCCATATACTCTCCACCATTACAAAATATCTAAAGCATTTCCTTGACATTTAACTAAGAAAACAGAAAATATTCATCTAATTCAGAAACCTTTAATCCTGAACCAATTCCAGATCCACCAGTTAGTTCAGCTACCATTACATACCTATCAAAGCTTATACTTTTACCTCGACCTGTGCTCGAAGCCGAAGGTGCTGAAGCTATAGACTGTTGTGCAGCTACACCATGTCTAGCTGCATACTCATCATATAATGTTTAAAAATAATTTCTAATAGATAAATGATGAGAAGTAGCAGTAAGGGTGGAACCATCATCTAAGTCTATAATGTAAGACCCCGTAGATTTTTGAGTATGTATATGTGCATCAGATATGAGGTTTAGTGTGCAAAATTTCAAATCTTTCGCAGCAGAGTCAGAGTATGCAGTTTCTAGTTCATGAGTCGACCCATGATTGTCATGAGTCGACTCACGAAATCGAGTCCTGTTATCATTTAGTCTCTGCTGAGTCGACTCATTAAGTTATGAGTCGACCCATGAGTCATGAGTCGACCCATGACTGTCATGAGTCGACTCATCGGGGTTTTTCTGGTTTTTCTGGGTCGGGTTTGATTGGGTTTCGGGTCGGGTTTTATCCACTTATATATATTTTTTTTTCCTCCACCCGAAAATACTTTTCTTCATCAGAAAAACCAAGAGAAACCCTAGCCCCTTCTCCCCCTCTAAACCCTAGCTCGTTTTTGGGATATCTTGGGCGATTTTTGGGGATTTTCAGTGGCTTTTCGTGGTTTGCAGCGAAGGGGATTGTTCATCATCACTTTTGAGGCGAATAACATCTCGCCCAACCCTTTCCTATGCCTTTTAACAGTTTATAAATGTTTTTCTTAAGTTTCTTTGAGCCTAAGACTTATTTTCAAGTAGAAATCAATATCCTTGTTAGGGTTAATGCTAGAGATCATGTATTTCGGATTTTAAATCCCCACCAACAAGTTTTTGATGAAAACCCAGATCTGGAATTTTATTTAAAGATTAAAAATATGAGTTTTATATTGATTAAATGCTTTTCTTTCATGTATAGGAGTTAAATGTGAGATTAACCTACAAGAAAATAGTTTCTCATGATAAATACGTTTTTCTCAATGTATCATAGTCTAGAATTGATAGTTATAAAGATGTAGATCAGTGTAATGGAAGGATGGGTCGAGTTGGCGAAGTTAACTCGTGATATAAGCAGATTTCAGCCCGTAAGTCGACTCACGACTCATCACGAGTCGACTCATCAGGTTGAGTCGACCCATGACTGTCATGAGTCGACTCACGAAGTCTATTAGTGTTGTCTTTTCGCTTCTGCTGAGTCGACTCGTTAGTATACGAGTCGACCCATAAGTCATGAGTCGACCCATGACTGTCATGAGTCGACTCACAAAGTCCTTTTCTGTTATCAAATGTGTTCTGTTGAGTCGACTCGTATTTGAGCACGAGTCGACCCATCGCAGTGCTTTCTTTCTGTTTCGTTCGTGCTTCCGTTTAAATTCACCCGTTGGGTATTAAATGAGTATACATGCATACTTTCTTATGCGCAGTCCTCGTGTTGGACTATAATCCATTAAAGTCCTCGTGTTGGACTATAATCCATTAAAGTCCTCGTGTTGGACTATAATCCATGTCAAACATGTATTAGTCTTTTGCTAAACCTTGAGCATGTTACTTAATCAAGTTGGGTACATGACATGTGGTATTAGGCTGGGGCATGATAGCTACCTAGATCGTACAAGGCATCTATTGTAGCTTTGTCATGTTTACACTTTATTGGTAGAGATGGGTATGTATTTCTTTTCTTTATTTGTTTCTTATGACCAACTTCGGGTTTTGTATTTAGAGATCTAGAATTTGAGATACAAGGTATATACATGAGGGTTTCCTTGTTTGGATTATTTCGCTCGACGTACCTATGCTCGTGTTGTATTTCCCTAAGTGCTAAAACCCATTAATGTTGTGTAAATGATTTATATTATATTGTATTAACTGTATTTTCATATACGACGAGCCCTATCCCTTGGGCCCCTTTCAGGTAACGAGCCAGGAGCCCGGAGAGTCGCAGGTTGATGGCGATACACTTTAGCTTCAGCCGTCCTTTTAGTTATATTTTATTTTTGAGCTCCACTGTAAAATTTTGTGTAGTCATGTGTGAGTCTTATTCTAGAAGTTGTAAAGGCTGTGTGCCTTATTTCCTTTTGTCAGACATTTTGTATTTGAGACTTGTTGAGAACTCCAGTTCAATTATTTCAGACATTTTCTTGTACTACGGTATATTAGATGACAAAACATTTACTTGATCTCTATTATTTCATCATTTGAATCTTGTATAATCTGTTACTTGCTTTGTACTACACCTGTTGTTGATTCTACTAGAGAGATAGTGATTGTGATGGTGAAACATGTTGTTGCACGGTGTGGTGCATGACAGGTTTGACATTTCTGGTTTCACCTCGGACTGCAGCCTTGTGTGAACCCAGGGGCGTCACATATAATCTGTCCACCATACAATGACTGTAACAAACTTCAAAGACCAATATCCTTCAAACATGGATCAATAAGAACCCCCAAACCAAAAATATGAGGAATATGCCTAAAATACTTATTAAATTTTCTCTCCATTTAAAAAATTATATTTCCAAAAATATTATCCATACGATATTTGGTATTTTTTTAAATATTTAAATTTTGTAAAGCAGCTAAAATAATAGTTGGATAATAACAACCAGATAATAACATAGTAACATCATAAAAAACTTGTAACATCTCATTTAATGTACATATAATTATCCATTCATCTTCACTTATTCCATAAGTGCTACCAGAGCTAGAACTAGAAGCATAAAAATTTATAAAATCATTTATAATTTTTTATATTCTATTGCTACACTTAACATTGCATATATGGAATTCCATCTATTGTCAACATCTTTTGGAATTAGTCTAGACTTATAATTTTTTCTTTACAACATTGTTTCCATCTTTTAATTCTCATTTCAGAAACATTATGCATATTAGCAACTGTTCTAACCTTTTCTATCATGGGTTTAATTTCAAAAAATGCACTTTGAACAATTAAATTTAAAATATGGAAGATACATCTAACATGAAAAAAGTCACCATGACATGACAATGATAGAGTTGTTTTAATAAAATCAACAGCTACATTGTTATTACTTGCATTATCTAGTGAAAGAGAAAATATTCTTTGATCAATTTCTAGTTTCATAAGTTCTTCAATTATTAAATTTACAATATTAATACTAGTGTGTGACTCTTCAATTGTAATAAAAGAAATAACTCTTTTAAACATTTGCTAATATTTATCAATCCAGTGTGCTGTAATACATAAATAACCAGTTTGTACTCTATATGTCCAAATATCAGAAGTTAAAGAAAATTTACAGTTTAAATTTTTAAAATAAGAAATTATTTTTCCTTGTTCCTCCTGATAATATTTTAAAATATCACGTTGACAGGTTTGACGAGAAAATTTTGTAAATGCAGGATAAAAACCATCTCTAAACAAATCTTCAAATTCACCATCTTCTACTAATTTAAAAGGCAGGTTTTTAAGAACAATAAACCTGATTACGCATTTCCTAGCTCAGACAGCGTCATAATTCTAACTACCGAGGGTACCAGAAGAGGAGGATTGAGAAATCATAGACTGTCGGATATCACCTTGAAGATTCTGGCATTTGTTGTGTTTTTCTATATGGCATTTAAAATGGTTAGTGTCGCTCTTATGATGAGCTTGGAAAACTTGGCCGCACAACGCACATTTTGCCTTCTGGGAGATGATCCTACCGTGTTCATCCTTGGTGACGTTTATCTTCTCAAAAAAATTCCACACATCGGATCTCGACCTTTTAGGAGCTCTTGGTGCAGTAGATTCGTCGCCACCAGATTTAGGATTAACACCGATAGGAGAAGGAGTAGTTGTTGTAGGAAGACTCATTTTTGGATCGGTAGGAGATAGGTGTTGCCCTTCATAATCAGATCCAGAAGCCATTTGATAGAAGTATTAGAAAATATAAGAGGTTATAAGAGAGTATAATATTGTATAAGAGAGTATTAGAGAGAAGTAGAAGAGTTTTGGTGTGAGGGGAAGAAGTAAAAAACCCCCCTCTATTTATAGAGGCAGGCCCCTAGGCAAATGACCAAAAAACCCTCATATTCTAGCTATTTTTTGACCGTTTTAAGGGGCAAATCAGTCAAATGGCCAAATATAACGGTCAAAAATGACCGGGTCGGGCCGGGCAGCC
>NC_033799.1:38385203-38404247 GCF_001876935.1 Asparagus officinalis | reverse complement strand
GGTTTCCTAGCCGACCCCGGGCCTGGCCGGGTTTCGGCCCGGGCCGCGGGCTTTTTGGACACCTCTAGTGATATATATACTTTAGACGTGGAGCACATAATGTACGAGTTCAGCTTTAGCTCTGTAGGTACATGGTATTATGAGTTTCTTAGTTTCTGACATAAATGGATACTTTGAAAAACGATATATAAAATTATTAGAAGATAAAACTATAATTCTCAAAGTATTATGATAATTTTGGAGTTTCAGTATATAATAATAGAGGAAATTAATTTAACATGGTATTAAAGCCACCAATTTCACATCCCACCAGCCATGAATGTAAAGTGAATTTTCTAAAAATTGACATTGCTGCGTAAGTCTAGGTTTTTACTCATAAAAATGTACTCAACCTGCAGAGGCATATTGTTTTTCTCTCAAATAGGGCGATGAAGATATTGTCGTGGAGGCCTTCGCTATTTGGGCTTCAATGAGTATAGAAGGGATCTAGCACTTGTTCTTTATTTTTATTTGAGTGGGATCTTGACTATGAGCTAATGGAGATAAGTCGAGAACCTCTATTGACTATATGACAAGTTGGAAGATGTCGATGTCACCCCTTTGTAAAGTTTATGCCTTGTGGAAGAGAAGATCTTGGTTGATGAAGACCAAAAGTTTTTCTTTTTACCATGCTGATTTATTTGCGAACACTCTTGTAAGAAAAAGATAACTCTAACTAAGGGAGAAGTCGCTTTCGGGTGTTTCTATAACCCTTTGAGAGCATAAAACTCATTGGAGAGTAGTAGTAGCTCTTGGGTGATTAGAAACCCGAGTGAGCAAACTTTGATGAAGAGTTGATAGGCCAATGAGAAAACTCCATGAAAATAAGGTATGTAACTCAATAAACCATGGAGAGCCCAATGTAGCCTAAGGAACCCTCTAGAAGAAGACCAACTCTACTAGAGATAAAGAGAGCTCTAACTCTAGGTGAGGAGAACTGAATAAAAATTCACATGTTTTTCTTTAACTTGGAGAGTTTGGAGTTTATTTGTTGCGGACTAAGGGTCTCTATTTATAGAGGAACCCTCGTTTACACGTTTTAGGGGGCTTGCACATTGTTAGATTTACATTAACTGCTCTGATAGCTTTTCAGTGTATGAACGTCGGACAACAACACGATGTCTTTTACAACAACTCTTGTAGATTATATTGTTCACGCGATGTTAGTAGTGCTGCATAAACACTCTCATTAGTCTATTTTGTAGCCCCATATAAACTTTGTGCATGGATTTCATCTTCTAGTTTCTAACACCTCTGATCTGCTACAGTTTTGTCAGCCAATCTAACTATCTATTCGGAAAAAAGATTATGCACCTTTAACTTTATGCATGTGGGTAGCATAAGTTTAGCACAACGTAAAGTCCTAACACCGCTGACCTTAGCGCCACGTAAACATGCTTTAGTCTATTGTTGGGCGAGTTTTAATCTAATTTTCACCCTGCTTAAGCTTGGGTCTATGTGAGTTTGCGTCCCTAGCTCCTTCAGGGTCTATTTCATGATGTTGAATCCTCCTGTCACTTTGGAATGACCATTTTAACCCCTGTGGGCCTCCTTGTGGCGTCATATGGTACTTGATTGATGGTTTGATATTTTCTAAATACTTTGGTGAATTTCCAGTGTAATGTTGAGCCATTTGGAGATGTCTCTCTAGGACCTAGTGGGTGAACTCGATTAGTGAGCGTGTTGGAATGTGCTAATTGTTGAAACAAACATCATTCAGAAGGGTGATGTTGAATGTGACAGCTAATTCATCCCTATAAAGGTGTACTTTTGAAAGTACTAGAAACAATTTTGAAAAAGGTATTGTTGAACTTTCTAGCATGATTTTGGAAGAGGTTTATTGTTGAAACTTTTGAAAGGATCATTGTCATAGACATAGTATTGAACTTAACATACGGTCATCTCAATAGAGGTATAGTGTTAAACCAAAGTACACTGTTGAACCCACTGAGATCTCTACCAGTATATGTGTACTATTAAGCCTGGGTGTACTGTTGAACCTACTGGGAAGTTGTACAAGGATCAATAGTAGAGTGCTATCTAATTAGACAAGAATGCTACGACCATAAGTGTATCATTGAACTTAGCTTTCAGCTACCTTAGTAGTGGTGTGATGTTGAACATGTTATATCTATCCTAAGAGAGGTTTATTGTTGAACTTCACTACTGAGTCATCATGGTATTTGGTAGCAAGATGATAGGATCGTTGCCATAGGTTTACTATTGAATGTAGCAATTTGCCCCTTTAGTAAAAGGTTGATGTTAACGTGCTAAAGCGAATCCGACAGAAGTGTATTGTTGAACACATTAGAACATTGTACTAGTAGGTATAATCTACATGATCGGAGTTGAGATGTAGCTATCCTAAATGTAATATTGAACATGACAGACGATCGTTAATAGTAGAGGTGTGATATTAAACCCGCCACAATATTAAGATCAACAAGACTTGCTCGTTGATCAGCAAAAAAGTTGTTTGAAGAGGTTAGCAGAGTGTAGGAATATGTCAACTAGTAGTAGGGGTCATCGCCTGAATTGTCCTATTGAACATAGTAACGGATTGCCTTAGAGGTAGCAAGAGCTGTTGGAGAGTTAATTCCAATTGAGATCACATTCGCAGTTGATTTTTCTGATGATGGCATCATGTTTGTTAAGATGTTGGTTTGTAGACTTAGGATTGAGCTGACAACACTGTGGTGTCACCAAGGGTGATCATTGTTTGACAATTCTGGGAGAATCCTTTTTGTATGTGAGGAGTGAGAGGTTGCTCTGTGGGGGTCAAAGTGAAGGCCATTTGTATTTTCCTATTGATTAGGGAAAATATAATTTTGACAATATTGGCGAAGAGTCTATGGTACACCATTGGTAGAGAAACTTGCCTCTTGAAGTGTTGTATTGAACTTGGCGGTGAATCGCTTCAGGAGAAGTGTACTGTTGAACTATCTAAGGGGAATTAGGAGAGAGATTGATCTTGTTTCTGCTAGAGGTTGTTGACTTATCCATTATTGATATGCATCAATGCTTGGTAAATGAGTGACACTCGTTGGAATGCAAAATTTAAGGACCAAGTTTTGGGTGAAAATAGGTCTTTACGCACTCTTAGGAGGCTTTACGTGGCCTTAGGTTTATGCGAGAATGAACGATTGAGATCTTGCCACGCGACAGCAATCTAGCGACCTGCGTAAAATATGGAAGAGAGTGGACTTAATTGTACATGTTCTTTGTCTCTTTCGCCTTGATGTCACTTGGATTGGTCTCTTTTTGACGTAACCGCTTGATTGATGATTGGAATCAGTCTTCTTAGTGATAAATTTTTGTGATTAGCTAACCCTCAGCTGCTTCCAACCAGTGTATTATTTCCTTCTAGCTAAGAATTGGTTGAATTTTATCTAAGACTTACTCAAATCAATTAACTCCTAGTTGTTGGCCTTCTTGTTTTGATGATGTTTAACAAACAATTTATCACAAATGTTGTTTGTCTAGTGTTTGTGTTTTTGTATTTATTCTAGGCAAACAACGTGTTGGAGGATGGATGGATTGAGTCTACACGATCATATCAAATGGAGGTTGGCGGAATTGTGGAGTGAAGCTACATTCAATTCAAGTTAAAGATCAAGTTCAAGCTTCATCCGCAAGTGTACCAAGTCGAGCTTATATATATATATATATACATACATAGTTTTTGAGTTTTTATGTTTATAAATATGAAATCATATATTTCATATTTACTACTGTGTTTTTGAAAACATTGCATAAGAATATGTAATTTTGTGAAAATTCTATATTCTTAGTTTTTGGACTTAATAATAATCATATACATATTTTATTAAGTCTATATAATCATTGTGCAAAGTTTCAAAACATGATTTAGCCAAAATATCAAAATCCACATGTTTACTTTTTCGTGTTTTGAACTATTTTGTAAAATGATGATTTTTTTACAAATGGGAAATGCAATTTGGAAAATTCTTTTTTTAATATGTTCATTTACATGTTTATATACATTTCTCAAAGTTTTATTATTTTTGGACTTCATTTGTTATTTTTAACATATTTTCTAAAGTGTCAAAATCAGCTTCCAAAAACTGTTTTTCTGTCATATCTGTTTTCGGTCGACCGCACCGGTCGACCGATCATTTGATCTTTCATCACTGAGCGACAGAGAGTTGGTCGGTCAACCGGTCCGGTCGACCGAAAGTTCCATCGGTCGACCGCACCAGTCGACCGACGATGGTCCAGAACTGCTTCTTAGTGTTTTTGCTCTCCGTCGGTCGACCGAAGAAATTTCCGATCGACAGACAATAGATCCGTTACTTTTCCAACAGCTATTTCCTGAGCTGTTTGCTGGGGCTGTTTTTGTCTTTTGTTAAGGGTTTTGACTGAGATTTAGAATGGGTATAAATACCCTATTGCTGCTCTCTTTCAAAGGTAATCTAAAAAGTTTTTTAAACAAAGTGTTTAAACAAGGGTTTAGGATTTTACTGTTTGTTTAAGTTTGGGTTTCTGTTTACAAAGGAGGAAGTTTTCACTGCAGATTGAGGGATTCATTCTCAATCCCCTTCATCCTCTTCTTTGTGTTCTTAGAGAAGTTTTCTAACTCTTTTCTCTAGCAATTTTATTATTGTTTTTCATATTCTTATTATTGCTAGTTTGCTATTTGAGTTAGATTTCATTTTACTCATTGTTACACACACCCACATTGAGCTTTTAGTATTTACATACATAGTATAGTTGGGTGGTGAGAGATTGTAACTTTGAGTTGTGCTTTCATCGTGTTCTCATCCATAGTTGAGAACAATCATTTGTTATATTGTGCTTATTATGAGATTCACCTTGTAATACACTTGTACACCGAGTGAGGAGTGTGTGGTGAGAGTCGGGGATCATCCCAAGAGGAGTGGCGTCGGTTGACGAGCCTAGGGAGAGGTTGTAACCGAGCACTTGAGGGAGACATGGCTAGGTCCAACACTTAGTCGGTGTAGAGTGGGATTACAATAGTGTGTTGATTGTAAAGTTTTTGATTAGCTAGAAAACCGAGTATGAGGTGTAAACGTTATTCGGGTGAACGTAGAAAACCCGGTTGATAGTGGATTTCTCCCCGGGAGTGGGGAGCGGAGACGTAGGACGGAAGGTCCGAACTCCGTGATCATATTGCTTGTTTGAGTGTGCTTTGGCGTTCATTCATATTTATGTTCATATCTTATATCGCTGTTGTGCATTGTTCATTCCTATATCATCCACTATCTTGTTTAGATTATTTACCCTTATGTTGTTTATATATCCTTGCATATATATGATATATCTCATTGTTCATATTGCTTATCCTAGCTCATATATCTTGTCGTATTTCATACTTGCTAGGATAACTTATTAATTAGTTTTTAATTAGCATTTATTCGGATTAGATTAGCATAAGACCCTAATCACCCCTCCCCCCCCTCTATGGTCTAACAATTGGTATCAGAGCTTGGTGCTCTTTGATTTAAGGTCTAATCGCCTTGAGTTAAAGATCCAAGTTATCTTTTTGTGCTAATCTTGTTTTGATTTTATTTGTATCTTGCTTGCATACATTTTCTTATTATGGACATACATTGTGCATCTTGTTTAGGCTATGATCCTATTGTTGCTCCTAAAATAGATAATCTCCCATATGACCAATGGTGTTCTAGATTTAACATATTTGTTAGATCTAAACAATTCGATTTATGGGAAGTTATTGAAGATGCTTATATTATACCCACTTCGGAAAAATCCAAGTGGAGTAACAATGATAAAAGAATGTTTAATATGAACAAGCTTTTGTTAGAATATTTGCTTAATGCCTTTGACTCATCCTTTTCTAATAAATTTGCTCATTTTGATAGTGCTTACAATTTATGGAAATTCATAGAAGCACATCAAGGCAACTTGGAGAAAATCCGACGTAGTTTGGAGGATTATTCTTCAAGTGAGTGTGGAGCATCATCATGCACACGGCCACTAGGCGATAGCCCTAGTGTGGTAAGCGATTCGGAATCCGATAGTGATATATCCATCAATGAACTCGCTTGTGCATATGATAGATTAATACATGCCTATACTAAGTTGCATAATAATTTTATAGATTTGAAAAGCAAGCATGTTAATTTGAAATCCGATCATGAGTTGCTAGGTTCCAAATTTGATATCATTGCAAAAGAAAATATTGTACTTAAAGAAAATAATGATATGTTAAATTTGGAAAATAAAAAATTAACCTCATCCATCACTAGCTTATCTCATGTTAAGAACAATGCCATATTAGAAGTAGAGAACATTAGAAATGAGTTTAATTCTTTTACAAATGATCATATATGTTCCACTTCTAATGCTAATGCATATGTGCCTAATGATGAGTTGAATAATATTAAAAATAGAATATCATCTTTAGATTCAACTCTTAAATCATGCATTGTCAATAATAACAAGCTTATGGACATGTGTGCTAAATCTCATGCTAAAACATCTAAACATCCTATTCATCATGCACACGTGTATAGTAAAGTCTACAAATGTACAATTTGCGGTCGTAAAGGCCATCTTCCTAGATTTTGCTATGATGCACAAAAACCCTCTAAGGCTCATATTAATCCTTCTTGTGCATCTCATCAAGCTTCATCATCACATTTTTCACATACACATGCACATACTCATCATGTTCATCATAAGCATGCTCATGTATTTAAATGTGATCATTGTGGTCGATTTGGTCATTTAGCCAAATTTTGTTTTGATTTAAAGAGAGTTTCACATTTACAAAATAATTTTAAAAGATCATCCATGTTTGCAAATGTTTCTAATGTTTCTCGTGCACATGTTTATGGTCAACAAAATCAAATGGGCCTCTTTCATTGCACTAATTGCAATCAGAAAGGTCATTTACATAATTTTTGTTTTGACCGTGTTCGTGCACCATATGTGCCCAAGAGGGTTCATAACCTTAGGGCTTTGAGCCTTATTGATAGGGGTCATGTCCCTAACCAATCCGGTACCAAAAATTCTTGGGTGCCAAAATGATTTTTAAACCAAGAATTTTCGTACTTTTACTTTTTCTTTTTCTTGGTTTTGAAAATTACATTTTAAAATCTTTTTATTATGAAAATAATTTTTTCTTTTATCAAATCTTTTGTTTTCATAATTATTAGTCTTGATTTTGATGAGAGGTTTGTGTTTATATAACCCTCCGGGTTTATTGGGTGTTTATTCCCAAATCAAGTTTACCGGATGCTAAAATGATTATATGGGTTGGAACAAGCTCAAGAGCTTGATATAATTGTTGCCTCTCTTAAAAATTATATTTTGATTTGTTGCTTTTGAATTCATTATAATTCACTTATATGATATATTTATGTGTTTGTGCTAATGGATCATCTATTCGTGCTTTATAATGTATTCTATGAGTGGTTTGATCAAGTCTTACAAAAGAATTTTTTTTATCAAACATCATTTTTGGTTTAAATGGTTGATTTATGATTTCATTTGATTGATTTGTTTTCATTCGAAAACTCTTTTTGCATGATTCTCATGTTTTCTCTCTTTTGATTTCATAAATCTATTTTTTATACATGGTTTTTAGGCTTGTATTTTGAGACACCTTTTTATCGTGACATATCATTATGTGTTCTCATTATCTTGTTTGTATGTGAGTGATATCTAGCATATCTTTCATTTATGCTTGCTCACATTTGTTTGCCGTGTTCATAATTTTATATATTCCATATGGCATTTTGATAGGGGGAGCAATCCCTATATCCTTCTATGTATTATACTCACCCATGCATATTGTTAGGGGGAGCTTTCGCTCTCTTATTCTTTTTGTCTCCTTTTTGATATTGTCAAAGGGGGAGAAATATTGTGAGTATATTCTTTCTTGTTTATATGCATGTGAATTATAATTTATATATTTCTTTTTGTAAATTGTTTGTCATCATAAAAAAGGGGGAGATTGTTGGCCTTCTTATTTTGATGATGTTTAACAAACAATTCACCACTAATATTGTTTGTCTAGTGTTTGTGTTTTTGTATTTATTCTAGGCAAATAACGTGTTGGAGGATGGATGGATTGAGCCTACACGATCATATCAAATGGAGGTTGGCGGAATTGTGGAGTGAAGCTATATTCAATTCAAGTTAAAGATCAAGTTCAAGCTTCATCCGCAACGTGTACCAAGTTGAGCTACAATGAAGATCAAGATCAAGCTTGGGTAATTTAGTATAGGTTTATATTATGGTGTTTTAAGTTATACATATATATACATATATATATATACATATATATATATATATATAGTTATATATACATACATAGTTTTTGAGTTTTTATGTTTATAAATACGAAATCATATATTTCATATTTACTACTGTGTTTTTGAAAACATTGCATAAGAATATGCAATTTTGTAAAAATTCTATATTCTTAGTTTTTGGACTTAACAATAATCATATACATATTTTATTAAGTCCATATAATCATTGTGCAAAGCTTCAAAACATGGTTTAGTCAAAATATCAAAATCCACATGTTTACTTTTTTGTGTTTTGAACTATTTTGTAAAATGATGATTTTTCACAAATGGGAAATGCAATTTGGAAAATTCTTTTTGGCAATTTGGAAAATTCTTTTTGTAATATGTTCATTTACATGTTTATATACATTTCCCAAAGTTTCATTACTTTTGGACTTCATTTGTTATTTTTAACATATTTTCTAAAGTGTCAAAATCAGCTTCCAAAAACTGTTTTTCTGTCATATCTGTTTTCGGTCGACCGCACCGGTCGACCGATCATTTGATCTTTCATCACTGGGTGACAGAGAGTTGGTCGGTCGACCGGTCCGGTCAATCGAAAGCTCCATCGGTCGACCGCACCGGTCGATCGACGATGGTCCAGAACTGCTTCTTCGTGTTTTTGCTCTCCGTCAGTCGACCGACGAAATTTCCGGTCGACCGACAATAGATCCGTTGCTTTTCCAACGGCTATTTCTTGAGCTGTTTGCTGGGGCTGTTTTTGTCTTTTGTTAAGGGTTTTGATTGAGATTTAGAGTGGGTATAAATACCCTATTGCTGCTCTCTTTCAAAGGTAATCTAAGAAGTTTTTTAAACAAAGTGTTTAAACAAGGGTTTAGGATTTTACTGTTTGTTTAAGTTTGGGTTTCTGTTTACAAAGGAGGAAGTTTTCACTGCAGATTGAGGGATTCATTCTCAATCCCCTTCATCCTCTTCTTTGTGTTCTTAGAGAAGTTTTCTAACTCTTTTCTCTAGCAATTTCATTATTGTTTTTCATATTTTTTTATTGCTAGTTTGCTATTTGAGTTAGATTTCATTTTACTCATTGTTACACACACCCACATTGAGCTTTTAGTATTTACATATATAGTATAGTTGGGTGGTGAAAGATTGTAACTTTGAGTTGTGCTTTCATCGTGTTCTCATCCATAGTTGAGAACAATCATTTGTTATGTTGTGCTTATTGTGAGATTCACCTTGTAATACACTTGTACACCGAGTGAGGAGTGTGTGGTGAGAGTCGGGGATCGTCCCAAGAGGAGTTGCGTCGGTTGACGAGCCTAGGGAGAGGTTGTAACCGAGCACTTGAGGGAGACACGGGTGTTGATTGTAAAGTTTTCGGTTAGCTAGAAAACCGAGTGTGAGGTGTAAACGTTATTCGGGTGAACGTAGAAAACCCGGTTGATAGTGGATTTCTCCCCGGGAGTGAGGAGCGGAGACGTAGGACGGAAGGTCCGAACTCCATGATCATATTGCTTGTTTGAGTGTGCTTTGGCGTTCATTCATATTTATGTTCATATCTTATATCGCTGTTGTGCATTGCTCATTCCTATATCATCCACTATCTTGTTTAGATTGTTTACCCTTGTGTTGTTTATATATCCTTGTATATATAAGATATATCTCATTGTTCATATTGCTTATCCTAGCTCATATATCTTGTCGTATTTCATACTTGCTAGGATAACTTATTAATTAGTTTTTAATTGGCATTTAATCGGATTAGATTAGCATAAGACCCTAATCACCCCCCCTCTATGGTCTAACACTAGTAAGAATTTGAGCTCGCTAGAGTTGTGTGGCGTCTGATTTAGCATTTGTTGGAGGTGTAATGTTAAAACATCGTCTTGAGTTTAATCTTGACTTCATAGCTGTTAACACCTGCCATGGGATTGCTACCTTGGTGAGGAGTAGCCCATCATGAGGGAGTTATTTGTGAGAAATTATTGGAGATGCTGAATTCCATTTCCACAAGACTTTGATATCAGGCTCCCGGGAGTGGTCGGAGATGGATTTTATCATAATTTCACTATTCAGAATCTACCTGATTTGTCTGATGATGAGAACAAGTGGCATCAATATTTTTTGACATTAAAAGTGGACAAGTAAGTATCAAGTAGTTATTTATGAATTTCATATGATATATTTACATGTAGTCTGTGATAGTTAGTGGTTTTTTGTGACCTTTACCTATTTCCTATGATATTTACATGTAGTCTGTGATAATTAGTGATTTTCTGTGGCCTTTACTTGTTCCCTGTGATATTTACATGTAGTCTGTAATAATTACTAGTTTTCTGTGACTTTACCTATTTCCAGTGATATCTACTTGTATTCTATTATAATTAGTAGTTTTTTGTGATCTTTAACTGTTTCCTGTGATATTTACATGTAGTTTGTGGTAGTTAGTGGTCTTTTGTGACCTTTAACTGTTACTTACGATATTTACATATAGTCTGTGACACTCAATAGTTCTTGTGATATTTATACATTAATTCTACTGTGCATATTATCTAGAAAGAGGATTGCTTATAAGGTCAACAACTACATTATAAATAGATATGATATGCTTCATCTGCTACATGGTGGAAGATTAAAGGACGAGGTAATGTTTTATTTTTCCTGTGGTGTTATTCAAATTCTCTACATTTACATTGATTTATTGCATTTGCAATGGTTATACTATTGAAGCATTGGTTGCAATGCTTTAGATATGAATAAAGCTAAAAAAATGGGGAACTGGAAAGAAAATTTTTAATAATCATATCATATTTTAGTGTGAGTAATATCGATCATAAAATTTTTACAAGTAATATTGCATTTATATGTTATTTGACTTTCTTCCTCTTTTTTTCTTATTTTTTTAAGATTTGCTTGGTAACTACTTCAAAAGTGGATGAGAAAGTGTATATAAAAAGTATATAAAGAAGCATATAAATGATGGGAAGGACATTATGTTAATTTTAATATGTCACGCTGATCACTGGCATGTCCTTGAGGTTAATTTGGGGGAGATGCAGACATTATAGTTCTGCTATCTACGAGACATGGGCTAGAACGTTGTGACAATCTAGCTATTTTTAGATCAGATGGTAAGTGCATTCGACCAAACAATGACATTCAGAGCATTCGAATATGAAGTAGTTTCTTGTCGACAGTAAAAAGACTCATAAGTTTTTTCAAATAGCTGATACATACCAGTTTTGTTAATTACTGTGATACTTGTTTCTTATCTGTGATGTATAATTATTATTAGTGACATATTCTCATCTCAGGTGACATTTATACATTCTTTATGACAAATATTCATTATTTGCGACATTTTATCATTTTTTGTGATGCTTAGACATTATTTGTGATGTTTTTGTATCACCTCTGAGTTTTACACATTCAATGTGATACATAATCTTGTTTGTGACTGTCTATGACTGTTACTTTACCTCTTTTCTATTTAGGTACGATTGTGATATACATGCATATTTATACATCAAAGTGGTCCTAGAAGAAAAGGAGGTTATGAACATTGAAGCTTTACAAAGGTAGTTTGAAATGTTAAGGGTAGGACTTGCTACACAAATTACATGTGAAGGCTGAGAATTAAAGAAGCCGAGACTGAAGTTAAATGTAGATGATCCAGAATATCTTTTGTATTTTAGGGGTAATGATGTATCATTAATTGAGTAAAAATATTAAACAAACAAGTATAACGTAATTCTATATTAGAATAACTAATTCTTTTGTAATTTCTGAGACTTGAGGTGACAATAATGAATTGTGCATTTATGATTACTCTATGAACTTTTCTTTAGCATATTATATGGAATTCTAAAATATAAAGCTTATAGGTGTCATAGTTAATACCAATAAGTCACACAAATAGGTAATATGTAACATTTAATACATAAATATCACAATAAAATGACAAAAGTAATATATAATAGACAAAAGTCCTAAAGAGTTTGAATTCTTCCAGGAAACGTTAGTCTTGGATAGGTTCAGTGCATGTGGCTCGGTTATGTCCTTCATTGTGAGACCTTAAGCATTTAACCGGATGTCTATTCTCAGATCGGTTATTGATACGTCTACTCTTGTTTCTTCCATGTCTCTTTGTGGTTTTTGGATAAAGTATGTCAATTGTTTCATTAGTGACATTTGGCTAATCATAATTTAGTATAGGAAAGAGAATTTATTCGTAAATTTTCTTAAAAACTTTAGTCGTCATGAACCAATCACAATAGTGGTACACATCTCTATGCATAAAGTTAATAGTAGCACACACATGTTTACATAGTATTCGTAACATATCCCATGCACGACACATGCATGTAATTAACTTTTATTAATTTTTGAGATGATACCTCAAAGATTTTAGCCGTTGAATGCGAGACTTCAAGAGTGTTCCCTTCTGACAATTTTCTTGAGAATCTTTTCCACTTCAGGACATATATAACTTTTGTTGCCATCTTGCAACGAGTGTTGACAATCAAAATGTATTTTCACATAAGCTAATGATCAGCTTGGATCCAAGAAGTGAATGTCCATGGGCTAAAACACTTCAAATGGGCCCAAAGTCAAGCCCACAATAAGATGCAATGAAGGTCACCTGATGATGAAGCGAACCTTGCCAAACAGTCCATATCGACTCAACTTGACTAAACCAAAAGCGAGTTGACTACCAAAATACGCCCCAAGCCAAGATGAAAGGCGTCGTTAGTTGGCCAAACCTAGAGTCAAATTTTGTGTTAAATTCAAACTCATGGGTGAAGTTTATCAACTAATGGACTCCGCCCACGTTAAGTCAAGTGAACCAAGTCATCCATTTCCGAGGAAGACTCACCCACGTCAACAGCGTCCCTCACTCATGACTTCAACGAACTTCACCAAGCCTATGAAGCTCACCAGATAGCCATTTTAGAAACTATTTTTAGGGAATAACCGCTCACCATTATCTCCTATATTAATAGCCATTTAATCCACAATTAAAGGGCTATTTACCCTCTCTTTTAGCCTATAAAAGGAGGGGAGATCATTTATCCAAAGAGAATTCGAGAATTAAGAAAAATCTAAGAAGGTCTATACATCTAAGAGAACAAACCGAATCCCAAAGAGATTGAAATTACCCTAGAGGGGGTGAATAGGGTATATGCTAATCTAATCCGATATAAATGCCAATTTAAAACTTATTAACAATTTATCCAAGAAAATATGATATTCAATAAGTTATAAGCAAGGATATGTAACTAAACAAGGCAATAATGAGTATGAGATATGAGCAATAGGAGCTAAATAAACGAGTATGCTAAATAACAAACGCGCACACACAATATGAGCGCGGAGTTCGGTCACCCTCAACCTACGTCTCTGCTCCTCACTCTCGAGGAGAATCTCCACTATATCAAAACAACTACACACTTGATTTCCTAAGCTCACCGGAAACTTTTACAAACTCACACAATTGTAACTACACAATACACCCTCTAAGTGTTGGCCTAGTCCGTGTCACCTTCCTCAAGTACTCTGATTTACCACCTCTCCCTAGGCTTTACTACCGATGTCACTCCTCTTGGAATTGACCCCGTCTCTCCCAACCACTTCTCTTGGTGTCCTTGTATATTACAATGTAATCTCACAATTAGGCACAAGTACAAAGTGTTTGTTCTCTAAACAAGATCGACTTTCCTAGCTCCCTCACTGAACTGATTCACAAAAGTCCAAACCAGCTGAGAACTAAGTTAATCTCACTCAATCACACCTACAACCCAAATTACATAATGTGTAAAAATACTCAAGCTCAGTAGTTATGTGTTAATCAATAAGTAAAATTAAATCTAAACTCAAATCAATCTAGCAAATATAACAAGATAAATAAAATGCAAATAAGCTAGATAAGGAGTTTAGAAAAACTTCTCTGAAAAACAAGAGTGAGAGAGATTGAGATTGAAGCCCAAACATGTAAAGAATGATCTCCTCTTCCTCTTATAAAAACCACTTCATATAAACACTTGTAAAACACACTTAAAACTTTAAAACAAACTTATGTGAAACTCACTTAAACATCCATAAGAAAAAAATGAGAGAAGAGAGCTTTTTATAGCCTCTTAAACCAGCCAAAAAACCCCCACAAAAATCCACAAAAAAACAAAACTAGAAAAACTAGCCGTTATAGGCTAAAAATTTCTGATCAGTCGACTGATAAAGTCAACCTTTAGCAGTTTTGACAGATTCTGAAATTTTTACATATCTGACTTTCTAAAATCAATTAAAATAGCAAATCAACTCCACAAATCATGACATTTTGAAAGACGTTTCTAAACATATATATAAACATGTTAGAGAATTCTAAAATATCAGTTCTAATTTATGAGAAATAGTTATTTTAAGATAGATATTCCAGATTCTAAAAACTGCTGAAATACCTGATTTTGTAAAATCATTTTGACATAGTAAATCAACTCTAAAAATAGTAAAACTTCAGAAAATGTTTATAAAAAAATAGTAAAACTTCAGAAAATGTTTATAAACTTGATTTTGATGAATTCATTCTAAACAAGTTTTAAAACACTTTTTAATAGATTAATAGACTTGAGAAAAAAATATAAAATAGTATTATAAAGTCTTTAGTTCATAAACATATAATTCTGCAAATTTATAAAAATATGAAAATGATAAACATGATTTTATTGATTTGAATATGTCAAAGCTTGATTTTAATGAAATCATTTCAAGTACATATAAACATGAAACAAATAAGTGTGTATATAATGATATTCATTTGTTTCAAATTTATATGGATGATCTTGAAAGAATAAAACGAAAACGATGTGTGTTGTGTAATATTTGAGCTTTAAGCATAATCACACAAAGTATAAGATCTAAACTAGAAACAATATACCCCAGCTAAGAGATCTTCAATTATGCTCGACTTGGTTCGGATGAAGTGATATTGGATCTTGATTTGAATATGCAAAGCTTCATTCTGATATCCGCCACCCTCCTTTGGATATCGTCATGAACGCGCAATTCCAACCGACCTCCAACAAGGATCTTTGTGTAGGATACTTAACAAACAAATATAAATATTCAATAAACATTATTAGGAATTGTTTATTAATCATCAAAACTAGATTATATAGTAGGCTCATAAACATGAGACCTAACAATCTCCCCCTTTTTGATGATGACAAACAATCTACACAAAGAGATATAAAATATGCATGATACCAAATAAATATGTAAATTATAATCATCATGCATAAAACCAAGCAAAAGCAATGTATACTCACAATGTATGTGACGCCCCTGGGTTCACACAAGGCTACAGTCCGAGGTGAAACCAAGGATGTCAAACCTGCCATGCACTACACCGTACAATAACATGTTTCACCATCACAATTTTATCACTCTAGTGGGTCAATAATAGGTGTAGGTACAAAGCAAGTAAAAGATACTACAAGAGATAACTGATGAAAAGATAGAGATCAAATAGTATTCCATCATCCAACATACAAGAATACAAAGTCAATGTCTGAAATGAACTAACTGGAGTTCTTAATACATCTCAAATACAACAAATCTGAATAAAGGAAATAAGGCACACAGCCTTTACAACATCTAGAATAAAGTCCTCAAATACATAAGCAAAGTCTATAGTGGAGCTCCAAAATAAAGCATAGCTAGAATAGATAGTCGAACACTAAAGTGTGTCGCCATCAACCTGCAACTCTCCGGGCTCCTGGCTCGTGACCTGAAAGGGGGAGGGACAACGAGCGTCAAAGCGCTAGCGAGCAACATCACAACCAACCCCAAGGGAGAGGACTCGTTGTATAAGGAAATACAGTTATCACAAAATACATATATATAAAATCAATTATCCTAAAAATAAACAATAGGTTTTAGTACTTAGGAAGTTTCAACACGGGCATAGGTACGTCGAGCGAAATAATCCAGACAAGGAAACCCTCATGTATATACCTTATATCCCAAATTGAAAGTCCCTAAGTACCAAACCCGGAGTCCAATACGTGAACATAAATAAGTAATAAGGAAATACAACCTATCTCAGAACATAAATACAGTACCTTGTACTGACCTACATAAATACCATGTCGTATTCTACATAAGTGTCGTACCCAGCCTAGGTAGCTATCATGTCTCATCGGTATCAAAATGTCGTGTCCCAAACTCAAATGTGTACCATACCCAAGGTTTAGCAAAAATGTCCAACGCATGGACTAAAAGGAATGCAGGTCCAACACATGGACTAAAATAAAAATGCATGTCCAACACATGGACCAAGATGACAAGTATCCAACACATGGATCAATAATAATAGAAACTCCAAAGTTAAGCGTGCTTGGCCTGGAGAAATTCTAGGATGGGTGACCCCCTGAGAAGTTTTCCAGGGAGCGCGTGAGTGAGGACAAAACGTGCTGAAAAGACATGTGGTGGTTTGTGAGGCCAGTCCATCAGATCTAATAACGTACCGACTCCGGGATTCCGGGGCGGGGCGTTACACCAACTATGCACGTGTTTCATTGTGCGGGTCTAAATTCGTATCATTCAATTCCCATGTATCGGTAAGTTACTAACATCACAAACTAGTGCGAGGCATAAGAGGTGAACTCTTAAGCACACGAAAAGGATAGCAAAAGAAAAAATATCAACATGCAGATGAAACTGTAAGGCGGTCGACCACAGAGATCACTCCGGTCGACCGCTCGCAGAGTCGAAAGTCACTAGGCTCAAAACTGAGCGGCGGTCGACCGCAGAGATCACGCCGGTCGACCGCTGAAAGGGCAGAAACGATTCTGCTGGAAAAAATTTCACGACGGTCGACCGCTTATCCCGATGCGGTCGACCGCTAGGCGGACAGAACCCTGTTCTGGGTTCTGTCAGCTACCGAACTCATTCACAAAAACTTGGGGATTTCTATACCCATTATACTATAACCTTTTAATAGAGAACTATGGTAATAAACAACAAGTTTAAATGGTTAAAACCTCATTATCAAAAATCCCAAACCTTAAACAACATGATTTTAAAAGTTCTTAAATAGTAAAAATGAGTTTAACTCTCCTAAAAACATTTCAGATCAAAATCTCATTTATTAAACATCATTAGTGAACCTTTTAAGACTGAAATATATGATTCTTGCACCTCATGCCATAAGGTCTACTTTATCTACAAAAATACGATTTGGGCTCAATAAAAACCGGATAAAAACTCAAATCTAAGCATAAAAACGAAAAGGGATGAAGTTGGGCGAGATGTTACTCGCCTCTGATGAAAGCAACGCCCTAGATCTGAAGGAAGATGGTCCCTCTCGCTGAATCTACTCAAAATCCGCCGAAAAACCCTTCAAAGCTCCTCCCAAGTCACCAAGAAGTGAGAACTAGGGTTTGAGGGGGAGAGAGGGGGCTAGGGTTCTGATTTCAGATGAGAAATGGGGCTCTTTAGGGTATGATAGTATATATACTAACCCCATAACCCGACACGAACCCGACTCAAAACCCATTAAGACCCAACAGCAGGAGAAAAGTCTCCTGTGTGCCCGACTGCTGTGCGGTCGACCGCCGCGCACATCGCGGTCGACCGCACAACAGAACAACTGTCTGCTATGCCTTCTATCACATGCTGATCAATCCCCTTGATTTCTCTAACATAGAAATTCTTGTTAGGCTCCCAAACACTATTTATCACATTTATTTAACATATATATGGTTATTCATCTCAAAAGAAATGTTTACCACTAATAACTCAATATATTCATTAATAAATTTACGGGGTTCTACATTCTTCCCCCCTTAAAAGAATTTCGTCCTCGAAATTCGGAAATCATACTCATCTCGAAATATAAAATTCTAGATGAGCGCACATGGATATTTATACTTAACCGTCCAAAATGATAATATTCTCGCTCAAGCCCTAATCTAATGGAACTTGTACATCGGGTGAAAAATCCAAACAAGGAACCCCCCATACATATACCATGTGTTCCAAAAGATTAAGAATGTGGCGAAGGTATTCTCATTCTAGTGTTAATTATATATAACCAAGGATATCAACATATTATAAGGTACTTGTCATGAAATTTATTTACCTGATCAAACAAATGTGGGTAGTCGCGCCGCATTTCCTCCTCGCGCTCCCAAGAAGCTTCCTCAACTCCACTTCGGTTCCATTGAACTTTCACCAATGGAATCACCTTGTTCCTGAGCCTCTTGTCCTCTCTAGCAAGCATTGACACTGGGATCTCAATAGAAGTCAAATCATCCTGAAGCTCAATCTCCGGTATATCCACCACTCGCCGCTGCTCCTCATCATGCAAGTGTTTCTTGAGCATAGAGATATGGAACACATTGTGTACACTAGACATAGATGGTGGAAGATCCAGTCTGTATGACACCGCTCCAATGCGCTCCAAAATCCGGAAAGGTCCAATATATCTCGGTGCAAGCTTCCCTCGCCTCCCGAATCGCTGCACGCCTTTCATAGGCGATACCTTCAGCATAACCAAATCCCCAATCTGAAACTCTAGGGGTCTTCGCCTCTTATCTGCATAACTCTTCTGCCGGCTCTGAGCGGCTAGAATCCGCTCTCTAATCAATGCTACCTTCTCAGTAGTCTGCCTCACAAGCTCTGGCCCAAGCATCAAACTATCCTCCGGCTCTGCCCAACATATCGGTGATCTACAAGGTCTCCC
>NC_033799.1:38357135-38384295 GCF_001876935.1 Asparagus officinalis | reverse complement strand
GCTTCCTGCTTAATGCATCTGCTACGACGTTCGCCTTCCCCGGATGATACTGGATCGCGAACTCGTAGTCCTTAATAAACTTAATCCATCTCCTCTGTCTCTGGTTGAGTTCCTTCTGGGAAAAGAGGTACTTCAGACTTTGATGGTCTGTGAATAACTCAAACTGTACTCCATACAAGTAGTGCCTCCATGACTTCAGTGCAAACACCACTGCTGCTAACTCCAAGTCATGAGTGGGGTAGTTCTGCTCATGCACCCTCAACTGCCGTGAGATATAGGCCACCACTCTCTGAGTCTGCATCAATACGCCTCCTAAGCCTGCCAACGATGCATCTGTATATACGACGAATGTCCTGTCGCTGCTCGGAATAGTCAAAACTGGCGCTGTAGTCAACTTAGCCTCAAAATATCAAAGGCCTTCTGGCACTCCATGCTCCATATGAACTGTACACCCTTCTTCGTAAGGTGTGTAATCGGCGTTGCAATCTTCGAGAAGTCCTGAATGAACTTCCTATAATATCCAGCTAAGCCCAAAAAGCTGCGAATCTCTGTCACCGTCTTCGGTGGCTCCCAATCAAGAACTGCCGTGACCTTAGCCGGGTCCACTGCTATGCCCTCTCTACTGATGATGTGGCCAAGAAATCTTACTTCTGAAAGCCAAAACTCGCACTTGCTGAACTTAGCATACAGCTGATGCTCCTGAAGAGTCCTCAATGCTATCCGTAGATGCTCCTCATGATCCGCCTCCGACCTCGAGTAAATGAGAATATCATCGATGAAAACGATCACGAACTGATCTAAGAAGGGACGGAACACCCGGTTCATCAAGTCCATGAATACCACGGGTGCATTGGTCAATCCAAATGGCATGATCAAGAACTCGAAAGAACCATATCGAGTAAAAAAGAGAGAACTATATCGAGTAAGAAAGGCGGTCTTGGGAATATCCATCTCCCGAACCCGCAACTGATGATAGCCAGAACGAAGATCAATCTTCGAGAAATACTGCACACCCTGCAACTGGTCAAACAAGTCATCAATCCTAGGTAGTGGGTACCTATTCCGGATAGTGACCTTGTTCAACTCTCTATAATCTATGCATAATCTCATACTACCATCCTTCTTCTTCACGAAGAGGATCGGCGCGCCCCACGGAGAATGACTCTAGCGAATAAGACCCTGAGCTAATAACTCGTCCAACTGGGTCTGAAGCTCCCTCATCTCAGCTGGTGCCATGCGATAGGGTGCGCGGGATATCGGGGCTGTGCCTGGCTGCAACTTGATACGGAACTCCACCTCTCTCACCGGAGGTAATCCAGGTATGTCCTGAAAGACATCCTGATACTCTGAGACAACTCTAGTCTCTAATAACTCAGCACCCTGATCCCGTCCCATCACCTCCTCGATGTATGCTAGAAATGACTCCGCAAGTCGGTTGCCCTGAGAGGTTGCTACAATCATCTCGGACCCATCGGACGCTCGCAAATTGACTGTCTTTGCAAAGCAGTAAATACTAGCCTGGTAGGAGGATAACCAAACCATACCAAGGATAACAACGAATCCAAACATATTCAACGCTATCAAATCGACAACAAACTCTGACTCGTCTAGTCTGATGACATATTTCCGGTAGATAGAGTGGACACCTCTCCTAGAGGAGTAGATACTGACAACAGAATATCTAAAGAATGTGCTACAAGCTGAAGCCTACCAATGGAGGTATGAAAGATGAGCGAATTTTCTGAATCAAATTAGATCCGAGCTGAAAAAAATCAAGAATAAAGCTCCGTTCGAACCCTGATCATGCGGTACTGCTAAATAGATTCCGCTAGATAATGCAAATCTCCTGGATGATGCAAATATAGCTTGCTGACCCTTAATCCTCGGATTAAAAAGTAGTGCCTCTATTTCCCCATTGTTGGCTGAAATTACGACTCTGAGACTGTCGTTCGTGACCTCTATCTTGCTGGCTCCCTGTTGGTGTACTGCGACAATTCTTTCGCTCTTTGTTCGATCTTGTTGTGATTGTAACATGTACTCTAAATTCTGTACTACTTTGGTGCTCTCATATCATACTGTGCTCCTTTCTTATATTGTCCTTGTTGCTGGGTTAAAGTCATTCTCTCGTTGCTATAATTCTCTAGTTTTCGCAATAGTTCTCTTACCATTGTCATATTCACCATTCTGGTTTTAATTTCTTCCTTCACTATGGGTATATCTCCCTGCTTCACTTAGACTAGCTCTAACTACTTGTGGTGACTAAAATTCTCCTGAATTGGTGATAATTGCTACCCCATCAAAAATCTGGATGTTGTTGCTATCCTCCAGCGATGCCCTCAGTGCTGAATACATCTAACTTCTGCTTGGTACTGTATATATATATATATATATATATATATATATATATATACACAACGTATCACAATACGAATTTATAACACATAGTATTCACGCAAATACCTTCAATCAACATAAAAATAGTTGTCATAAAAAAATTCTCAAATTTTGAAACATACGCAGATATCGTCCTCACTCATACTAGGAAATCCTTACGGACTCTATACATAAATACTAAGAAACTCTATCCTAGCTCCACGACTCGACACAGGATGATCCTAAGGATACTGAAACTAGAGCTCTGATACCAACTGTGACGCCCCTGGGTTCACACAAGGCTGCAGTCCGAGGTGAAACCAAGGATGTCAAACCTGTCATGCACTACACCGTGTAATAACATGTTTCACCATCATAATTTTATCACTCTAGTGGGTCAATAATTGGTGTAGGTACAAAGCAAGTAAAAGATACTACAAGAGATAACTGATGAAAAGATAGAGATCAAATAGTATTCCATCATCCAACATACAGGAATACAAAGTCAATGTCTGAAATGAACAAACTGAAGTTCTTAATACATCTCAAATACAACAAGTCTGAATAAAGGAAATAAGGCACACAGCCTTTACAACATCTAGAATAAAGTCCTCAAATACATAAGCAAAGTCTATAGTGGAGCTCCAAAATAAAGCATAGCTAGAATAAATAGTCGAACACTAAAGTATGTCGCCATCAACCTACGACTCTCCGGGCTGCTGGCTCGTGACCTGAAAGGGGGAGGGACAACGAGCGTCAAAGCGCTAGCGAGCAACATCACAACCAACCCCAAGGGAGAGGGCTCGTTGTATAAGGAAATACAGTTATTACAAAATACATATATGTAAAATCAATTATTCTAAAAATAAACAATAGGTTTCAGTACTTAGGAAGTTTCAACACGGGCATAGGTACGTCGAGCGAAATAATCCAGACAAAGAAACCCTCATTTATATACCTTATATCCCAAATTGAAAGTCCCTAAGTACCAAACTCGGAGTCCAATACGTGAACAGAAATAAGTAATAAGGAAATACAACCCATCTCAGAACATAAATACAGTACCTTGTACTAACCTACATAAATACCATGTCGTATTCTACATAAGTGTCGTACCCAGCCTAGGTAGCCATCATGTCTCATCGGTATCAAAAATGTCGTGTCCCAAACTCAAATGTGTACCATACCCAAGGTTTAGCAAAAATGTCCAACGCATGGACTAAAAGGAATGCAGGTCCAACACATGGACTAAAATAAAATGCATGTCCAACACATGGACCAAGATGACAAGTATCCAACACATGGATCAATAATAATGCATGCTCAACACGTGGACTATGAACGAAGAAGTGTAATTCTCACTAGCATATGTGGAAATACATGATGTGATTAGTATTGATAGATTTGATTGGAATACTCATACCATCAAGATGCATCTTCTTTTCGGGAAGCCAACTCTTAGAAACTCCAAAGTTAAGCGTGCTTGGCCTGGAGAAATTCTAGGATGGGTGACCCCCTGAGAAGTTTTCCAGGGAGCGCGTGAGTGAGGACAAAACGTGCTGAAAAGACATGTGGTGGTTTGTGAGGCCAGTCCATCAGATCTAATAACGTACCGACTCCGGGATTCCGGGGCGGGGCGTTACACCAACTATGCACGTGTTTCATTGTGCGGTTCTAAATTCGTATCATTCAATTCCCATGTATCGGAAAGTTACTAACATCACAAACTAGTGCGAGGCATAAGAGGTGAACTCTTAAGCACACGAAAAGGACAGCAAAAGAAAAAATATCAACATGCAGATGAAACTGCAAGGCGGTCGACCGCAGAGATCACTCTGGTCGACCGCTCGCAAGGTCGAAAGTCACTAGGCTCAAAACTTAGCGGCGGTCGACCGCAGAGATCACGTCGGTCGACCGTTGAAAGGGCAGAAGCGATTCTGCTAGAAAAATTTCACGACGGTCGACCGCTTATCCGATGCGGTCGACCGCTAGGCGGACAGAACCCTGTTCTGGGTTCTGTCAGCTACCGAACTCATACAAAAACTTGGGGATTTCTATACCCATTATACTATAACCTTTTAATAGAGAACTATGGTAATAAACAACAAGTTTAAATGGTTAAAACCTCATTATCAAAAATCCCAAACCTTAAACAACATGATTTTAAAAGTTCTTAAATAGTAAAAATGAGTTTAACTCTCCTAAAAACATTTCAGATCAAAATCTCATTTATTAAACATCATTAGTGAACCTTTTAAGACTGAAATGTATGATTCTTGCACCTCATGCCATAAGGTCTACTTTATCTACAAAAATACGATTTGGGCTCAATAAAAACCGGACAAAAACTCAAATCTAAGCATAAAAACGAAAAGGGATGAAGTTGGGCGAGATGTTACTCGCCTCTGATGAAAGCAACGCCCTAGATCTGAAGGAAGATGGTCCCTCTCGCTGAAACCACTCAAAATCCACCGAAAAACCCTTCAAAGCTCCTCCCAAGTCACCAAGAAGTGAGAACTAGGGTTTGAGGGGGAGAGAGGGGGCTAGGGTTCTGATTTCAGATGAGAAATGGGGCTCTTTAGGGTATGATAGTATATATACTATTCCCACAACCCGACCCGAACCCGACCCGAAACCCATTAAGACCCAACACAGAAAAACTCTCTGTCTGCTGTGCGGTCGACCGCCGCGCCTTGCGCGGTCGACCGCACAGCAGGCAGAGAGTTTTTCTGTGTTGGGTCTTAATGGGTTTCGGGTCGGGTTCGGGTCGGGTTGTGGGGTTAGTATATATACTATCATACCCTAAAGAGCCCCATTTCTCATCTGAAATCAGAACCCTAGCCCCCTCTCTCCCCCTCAAACCCTAGTTCTCACTTCTTGGTGATTTGGGAGAAGCCTTGAAGGGATTTCCAGCGAACTCTTGGTGGATTCAGCGTGGGGGACCATCTTCCTTCAGATCTAGGGCGTTGCTTTCATCAGAGGCGAGTAACATCTCGCCCAACTTCATCCCTTTTCAGTTTTATGCTTGGATTTGAGTTTTATTCGGTTTTTATTGAGCCCAAAATCGTATTTTTGTGTAGATAAGTAGATCTTATGGCATGGGATGCAAGAATCATATATTTCAGTCTTAAAAAGTTCACTAATGAGGTTTAATTAAATGGGTTTTGATCTGAAACACTTTTATGAGAGTTAAACTCATTTTTACTATTTAAGAACTTTTAAAATCATGTTGTTTAAGGTTTGGGATTTTTGATAATGAGGTTTTAACCATTTAAACTTGAAGTGTTTCTTGAGCATAGAAACATGAAATACATTGTGTATACTAGACATCGATGTTGGAAGATCTAGTCTGTATGACACAACTCCTATGCGCTCCAAAATCTGGAATGGTCCAATATATCTCGGCGCAAGCTTCCCCCATCGCCCGAATCGCTGCACGCCCTTCATAGGCGATACCTTTAGCATAACCAAATCCTCAATCTGGAACTCTAGTGGTCTTCGCCTCTTATCTGCATAGCTCTTCTGCCGGCTCTGAGCAGCTAGAATCCGCTCTCTGATCAATGCTACCTTCTCAGTAGTCTGCCTCACAAGCTCTGGCCCAAGCATCAAACTATCCTCTGGCTCTGCCCAGCATATCGGTGATCTACAGGGCCTCCCGTACAATGCCTCATACGGAGCCATGCCGATCGTCGCTTGATAACTGTTGTTATAAGCAAATTCTACCAATGGAATATGATCCTCCCAGCTACCTTGGAAGCCAATGACACATGCCCTCAACATGTCCTCCAATACCTGATTCACCCTCTCCATCTGACCGTCCGTCTGCGGGTAAAATACACTGCTATAAGATATCGTGCTGCCTAATGAGTCCTGGAAACTCCTCCAAAAATGTGAAGTGAAAACCGATCCTCGATCCGACACGATCGTGTCCGGGACCCCGTGAAGTCGAACTATCTCCCGAATGAAGATCCTCGCATAAGTCTCGGCTGTATAAGTGGTCCTTACCGGAATGAAATGGGCTGACTTCGTCAATCGGTCCACTATGACCCAAACCAAATCATTCCCCTTCTTCGACTTCGGCAACCCCACAATAAAATCCATAGAAATATTTGCCCACTTCCACTCTGGAATGGGTAAAGGCTGAAGTGTCCCTGCCGGTCTCTGGTGCTCTGCCTTCACCTGCTGACAGGTAAAACATCTAGCCACATAGTCTGCAACCTCTCTACGCATACCTCTCCACCAGAAATGTCTCTTCAAGTCCTTGTACATCTTGGTGGTTCCTGGATGCACCGTGTACCGAGTGCGGTGTGCCTCATCTAATAGCTCCCTCTTCAGCTCTGCACTGGCTGGCATAACCAATCTACCCTTCATTCGCAGACCTCCATCCGCTCCTATGGTCCAATCAGTCTTAGGCTCTTTGGAAATCTCCTCCTTTCGGATTTGAATCCAAGAGTCTCCCAACTGAGCTCTGACAACTCTGTCACTCCAAGATGGCTGCACTGAGATAGCTCCCAAGAATGCACTGGTTCCTCCAATCTCGGGTCTAAAATCAAACTGGCTAAGAGTGATAAGATCCCGATGTAGTGAGCACCTCAAAGCCGAAATCCGGGAAAGTAGTGCCTCCATGATTTCAGTGCAAACACCACTGGTGCTAACTCCAAGTCATGAGTGGGGTAGTTCTGCTCATGTACCCTTAACTGCCGTGAGATATAGGCCACCACTCTCTGAGTCTGCATCAATACGCCTCCTAAGCCTGCCAATGATGCATCTGTATACACAACAAATGTCCTGTCACTGCTCGGAATAGTCAAAACTGGCGCTGTAGTCAACTTAGTCTTTAAAATATCGAAGGCCTTCTAGCACTCCATGTTCCATATGAACTGTACACCATTCTTCGTAAGGTGTGTAATAGGCGTCGAAATCTTTGAGAAGTCCTGAATGAACTTCCTATAATATCTAGCTAAGCCCAAAAAGCTGCGAATCTCTGTCACCATCTTCGGTGGCTCCCAATCAAGGACTGCCGTGACCTTAGCCGGGTCCACTGCTATACCCTCTTAACTGATGACATGGCCAAGAAATCTTACTTCTGAAAGCCAAAACTCGCACTTGCTGAACTTAGCATACAGCTGATGCTCCTGAAGAGTCCTCAATGCTATCCGTAGATGCTCCTCATGATCCGCCTCCGACCTCGAGTAAATGAGAATATCATCGATGAAAACGATCACAAACTGATCTAAGAAGGGACGGAACACCCGGTTCATCAAGTCCATGAATACCGCGGGTGCATTGGTCAACCCAAATGGCATGACCAAGAACTCAAAAGAACCATATCGAGTAAGAAAGGCGGTCTTGGGAATATCCATCTCCCGAACCCGCAACTGATGATAGACAGAACGAAGATCAATCTTCGAGAAATGCTACGGTCAAACAAGTCATCAATCCTAGGTAGTGGGTACCTATTCCGGATAGTGACCTTGTTCAACTCTCTATAATCTATGCATAATCTCATACTACCATCCTTCTTCTTCACGAAGAGGACCGGCGCGCCCTACGGAGAATGACTCCGGCGAATAAAACCCTGAGCTAACAACTCGTCCAACTGGGTCTGAAGCTCCCTCATCTCAGCTGGTGCCATGCGATAGGGTGCGACTCCACCTCTCTCACCGGAGGTAATCCAGGTATGTCCTGAAAGACATCCTGATACTCTGAGACAACTCTAGTCTCTAATAACTCAGCACCCTGATCCCGTCGCATCACCTCCTCGATGTATGCCAGAAATGACTCCGCAAGTCGGTTGCCCTGAGAGGTTGCTACAATCATCTCGGACCCATCGGACGCTCACAAATTGACTGTCTTTGCAAAGCAGTAAACACTAGCCTGGTAGGAGGATAACCAAACCATACCAAGGATAACAACGAATCCGGACATATTCAACGCTATCAAATCGACAACAAACTCTGACTCGTCTAGTCTGATGACATATTTCTGGTAGATAGAGTGGACACCTCTCCTAGAGGAGTAGACACTGACAACGGAATATCTAAAGAATGTGCTACAAGCTGAAGCCTACCAATGGAGGTATGAAAGATGAGCGAATTTTCTGAATCAAATTAGATCCGAGCTGAAAAAAAATCAAGAATAAAGCTCTGTTCGAACCCTGATCATGCAGTACTGCTGAATAGATTCCGCTAGATAATGCAAATCTCCTGGATGATGCAAATATATCTTGCTGACCCTTAATCCTCGGATTAAAAAGTAGTGCCTCTATTTCCCCATTGTTGGCTGAAATTACGACTCTGAGACTGTCGTCAGTGACCTCTATCTTGCTGGCTCCCTGTTGGTGTACTGCGACAATTCTTTCGCTCTTTGTTCGATCTTGTTGTGATTGTAACATGTACTCTAAATTCTGTACTACTTTGGTGCTCTCGTATCATACTGTGCTCCTTTCTTATATTGTCCTTGTTGCTGGGTTAAAGTCATTCTCTCATTGCTATAATTCTCTAGTTTTCGCAATAGTTCTCTTACCATTGTCATATTCACCATTCTGGTTTTAATTTCTTCCTTCACTACGTGTATATCTCCCTGCTTCACTTACACTAGCTCTAACTACTTGAGGTGACTAAAATTCTCCTGAATTGGTGATAATTGCTACCCCATCAAAAATCTGGATGTTGTTGCTATCCTCCAGCGATGCCCTTAGTGCTGAATACATCTAACTTCTGCTTGGTACTGCTGACGGAAACAGATACATTTCTTGCTCCTTGAGTGTTGTAAGATCTTATTGCTAACGGTGCCATGAAGTCGATCAAATACTGTGGAGCCAGCTGCGGCTCGGCTCTGCATGCCCAGCTCTCCAGGTGCGAGTTTTACCTCGACCACATCCTCGTTTTGATATTTATAATATCAAAAGGAGAGCTTAATTATAACAGTAAGCGAGATAATAAATATATATATATATATATATACATAACGTATCACAATACGAATTCATAACACATAGTATTCACGCAAATACCTTCAATCAACATAAAAATAGTTGTCAATATATATATATATATATATAACGTATCACAATACGAATTTATAACACATAGTATTCACGCAAATACCTTCAATCAACATAAAAATAGTTGTCATAAAAAAAATTCTCAAATTTTGAGACATACGCAGATATCGTCCTCACTCATACTAGGAAATCCTTACGAACTCTATACATGAATACTAAGAAACTCTATCCTAGTTCCACGACTCGACACAGGATGATTCTAAGGATACTGAAACTAGAGCTCTGATACCAACTGTGACGCCCCTGGATTCACACAAGGCTGCAGTCCGAGGTGAAACCAAGGATGTCAAACCTGTCATGCACTACACCGTGCAATATCATGTTTCACCATCACAATTTTATCACTCTAGTGGGTCAATAATAGGTGTAGGTACAAAGCAAGTAAAAGATACTACAAGAGATAACTGATGAAAAGATAGAGATCAAATAGTATTCCATCATCCAACATACAGGAATACAAAGTCAATGTCTGAAATGAACAAACTGGAGTTCTTAATACATCTCAAATATAACAAGTCTGAATAAAGGAAATAAGGCACACAGCCTTTACAACATCTAGAATAAAGTCCTCAAATACATAAGCAAAGTCTATAGTGGAGCTCCAAAATAAAGCATAGCTAGAATAGATAGTTGAACACTAAAGTATGTCGCCATCAACCTACGACTCTCCGGGCTCCTGGCTCGTGACCTGAAAGGGGGAGGGACAACGAGCGTCAAAGCGCTAGCGAGCAACATCACAACCAACCCCAAGGGAGAGGGCTCGTTGTATAAGGAAATACAGTTATTATAAAATACATATATGTAAAATCAATTATTCTAAAAATAAACAATAGGTTTCAGTACTTAGGAAGTTTCAACACGGGCATAGGTACGTCGAGCAAAATAATCCAGACAAGGAAACCCTCATGTATATACCTTATATCCCAAATTGAAAGTCCCTAAGTACTAAACCCGGAGTCCAATACGTGAACAGAAATAAGTAATAAGGAAATACAACCCATCTCAGAACATAAATACAGTACCTTGTACTGACCTACATAAATACCATGTCGTATTCTACATAAGTGTCGTACCCAGCCTAGGTAGCCATCATGTCTCATCGGTATCAAAAATGTCGTGTCCCGAACTCAAATGTGTACCATACCCAAGGTTTAGCAAAAATGTCCAACGCATGGACTAAAAGGAATGCAGGTCCAACACATGGACTAAAATAAAATGCATGTCCAACACATGGACCAAGATGACAAGTATCCAACACATGGATCAATAATAATGCATGCTCAACACGTGGACTATGAACGAAGAAGTGTAATTCTCACTAGCATATGTGGAAATACATATACGTGTCCCAACTGTGCACGTGTTTCATTGTGTGGGTCTAAATTCGTATCATTCAATTCCCATGTATCGGTAAGTTACTAACATCACAAACTAGTGCGAGGCATAAGAGGTGAACTCTTAAGCACATGAAAAGGACAGCAAAAGAAAAAATATCAACATGCAGATGAAACTGCAAGGCGGTCGACCGCAGAGATCACTCCGGTCGACCGCTCGCAGAGTCGAAAGTCACTAGGCTCAAAACTGAGCGGCGGTCGACCGCAGAGATCACGCCGGTCGACCGCTAAAAGGGCAGAAGCGATTCTGCTAGAAAAATTTTGCGACGGCCGACCGCTTATCCGATGCGGTCGACCGCTGGGCTGATAGAACCCTGTTCTGGGTTCTGTCAGCTACCGAACTCATTCAAAAATTTGGGGATTTCTATACTCACTCTACTTTAACATTTAAATAGTGAACCATGGCAATAAACAACAAGTTTAAATGGTTAAAACCTCATTATCAAAAATCCCAAACCTTAAACAACATGATTTTAAAAGTTCTTAAACAGTAAAAATGAGTTTAACTCTCCTAAAAATATTTCAGATCAAAATCTCATTTATTAAGAACCATTTAAGACTGAAATATATGATTCTTGCACCTCATGCCATAAGGTCTACTTTATCTACAAAAATACGATTTGGGCTCAATAAAAACCGGATAAAAACTCAAATCTAAGCATAAAAACGAAAAGGGATGAAGTTGGGCGAGATGTTACTCGCCTCTGATGAAAGTAACGCCCTAGATCTGAAGGAAGATGGTCCCTCTCGCTGAATCCACTCAAAATCTGTCGAAAAACCCTTCAAAGCTCCTCCCAAGTCACCAAGAAGTGAGAACTAGGGTTTGAGGGGGAGAGAGGGGGCTAGGGTTCTGATTTCAGATGAGAAATGGGGCTCTTTAGGGTATGATAGTATATATACTAACCCCACAACCCGACCCGAACCCGACCCGAAACCAATTAAGACCCAACACAGAAAAACTCTCTGCCTGCTGTGCGGTCGACCGCCGCGCCTTGCGCGGTCGACCGCACAGCAGGAGAAAAGTCTCCTGTGTGCTCGACTGCTGTGCGGTCGACCGCCGCGCACATCGCGGTCGACCGCACAGCAGAACAACTGCCTGCTATGCCTTCTATCACATGCTGATCAATCCCCTTGATTTCTCTAACATAGAAATTCTTGCTAGGCTCCCAAACACTATTTATCACATTTATTTAACATATATATATGGTTATTCATCTCAAAAGAAAAGTTTACCACTAATAACTCAATATAGTCATTAATAAATTTACGGGGTTCTACAATGTATTTGTTTCTCCCCCTTTGTCAACATCAAAATGGAGAAAAACAATAATAATAAGAGAGCAAAAGCTCCCCTATCAAAAAACATGGGTGCGTATAAAATAATATAGGAAAAAAGCTCTCCCTATGAAAATGCCTAAAAACATATATCAAAAAACACATGGCGGTTATATGTGAGCAAAAACATATATCCAGAATCATGCTAATCTCAACTCACATAAAAAGAGACCAAGTGAACACATGTATATGTATCATTAAGAAAAATATAACAAGGGTCTTAAAACATAAATATATCAATATGATATATATCAAAAACAAAAAAATAGTCTAAAATGAAAATCAAAGATTCAAGAATCAAAAATCAAATACATCCAAAAATTCATAAATCATAAATTATGATTGATTGAGAACACATATAGATATATTATTATGAGAATGGTGTCTCAATACACAAACGCAAAAACAATATATAGATTTATATGAATCGTGAGATCAAATGAATGGAAATCATGAAAATCATGAAAGCTAAAAATTATAAATCATGAAGGGATATTTTCAAATAAATCATGAAAACCATGAAAAAATTGAAAAATCACATAAACATTCAAACATGAATCATGATTAAGAATTTTAAAATGTAGAATAATATCAAAACAAACTTGCAAACTTTGTTTTAAACTTTTCAAAGTGTTGAGGATAGAGGGGTGAATTCTTAAACAAAGTCCAAAACCAGAGAAAATCCCACCCAAAACAACAAAAATCCCTGAAAATCAGAAAATCTAGAAACAGTGTCGTCGGTCGACTGTTAAACAGTATCAGTCGACTGATGAACCTATCAGTCGACTGATGACATACTTTGGTCGACTGATGGTTCATCAGTCAACTGAGTAGAGCCAAAGTGCAGTTTCCAAGTGATTTTCTTTGCTCGACTAATGATTCTCATCAGTCGACTGATAACGTGCACATGGTATGTTATGAACAGTGAAAATGAATTTCAAACCCCTTTTAAAAATGTCAAATAAATTCTAAAAATATAAAATTTGGGAAAATGATTATTTTGATAAAAATGAATATGTTACAGAAGAAATTTTTTTAATCTTATTTTTTTTATTTGTGAAAACTTATCATTTTGCAAAATCACAAAAATACGAGTTCGTTGAAAACACTTGATTTTGAGAAAATGATTTTATTTAAATTTTGGAATCCTTTTTTAATGGATTAGTAGACTTTGGAAACGATGTAAATGATATTATTTAGTCTATAATCTAAAAACACAAAATATGAAACAATACATGTGAAAAATAAAAATTACCTTTTACAAGCATGAAAACAAAAGAAAAAAATATTCTTTGAAATCAAACATGTTTTGGTACCCAAACACTTTTGGTACCAAAGAGTTTAGGGGCATTATGACCCCTATCAGTAAAATCAAAAGCCCTAGGGTTATGATTGAAAACACCTTAATGCCACTAAGAAAGAACCCTAGAGGGGGTGAATAGGGTTTATGTTAATCTAATCCGATTTATGCTAATTTAAAACTTATTAATTAATATATTCTACAAATGAGATATGAACAATATATGTACAAGGATATACAAATAACACAAGGGTGAAATAAACACAAACAAACAAATGAGATATGAACAATATATGTACAAGGATATACAAATAACACAAGGGTGAAATAAACACAAACAAAATAAACTAGATAGTGGGCAATATAAAACACAAGGGTGAAATAAACACAAACAAAATAAACTAGATAGTGGGCAATATAAACAATGAGAGAATGGCAATAAAGATGAACACAAATATAAGTGCACCAAGCCAAACTCAAACAAGCAATATGATCATGGAATTCAGACCTTCCGTCCTACATCTCTGCTCCCCACTCCCGGTGAGAAATCCACTATCACACCGGGTTTTCAATGTTTACCCAAAAACGTTTACACTACATAATATCAGTTTTAATGCTCACCGATCAACGTTCACAATCTCACAATATAACTACATAAATACCACCTCAAGTGTTGGCCTCTCACGTGTCTCCCTCAAGTGTTAGGAATTACAACCTACCTCTAAGCATTACCACCTACCCCACTCCTCTTGGGACCAACCACATCTCTCACCTCTACACTCCTCTTGATATATTTGTGCAATATAATATGACCTCACAAATTAACGCTCAACAATAAATGATTGTTCTCTAAATAAGGTGAGAACTCAATTAAGCTCAACTCAATGTTAAAAAGTCACAACCCCAAATATAATATGTATGAAAATACTAAAAGCTCAAGTGAGTGTGTGTAACAAAGAGATGAAATCAATACTAAACTCAAATATGAAATTTAGCTTAAAACGATGATAATCAAACAAGTATATAAATGTAAATCTAGAGTTTTAGTTTAGAAAACTTCTCCAATGAATAACTAGAGAGAGAGAGAGAGAGAGAGAGAGATGAGTTGAAGCTCAAACACCAAAGGATGATCTCTTCTTCTTCTTGTGAAAATATCTTCACAAACAAAACTTGTAAGCACACGAAACAAACTTTTAAACCATTGTTAAACATTCTCTTAGTGATTTTTGGTCTGAGGTATGAGGGATATTTATAGAGACCCCAAAACATAAGAAAAATAAAGAAAAAGGACCAAAAACCCAAAACATGATAAGTCTAGAAAAAACTAGTCGTTACAGCATCAGTTGACTGACGGGTTTTCATCAGTCGACTGATGAGCTGATTATTGTGGGCATTTTCCAGCTCATCAGTCGACTGACGACCTTATCAGTCGACTGGTCAGTCGACCGAAATAAAACATAAACTTTTGTTATTCCAGGTGATTTTTTCAGTCGACTGAACACATTCATCAGTCGGCTGATAACACATTATTAGCCTGATTGAAACAGTAAATCTGATTTTTAAACTGCCTTTAAAAATAGCAAATAAAATCAGAAAAATATAAAACTTTAGGAAATGATTGTAAACATGATAATACACATGTTATAAAAACTGGTTTTCAAAAAGCATCTTCCATTTGTAAAATAACATCATTTTTCAAATATGTCCAAAACATGAAAATACACAACACTTGTTTTTAATATTTTAGCTAAAGATGTTTTGGAACCTATATAAAATGATTATATAGACTTAATGAAATATGTATATAATGATTGTTAAGTCTATAAACAAATAACTCATTATTTCCACAAATTTATATTTATATAAACTTGAAAACCAAAAACCAAAACATGTGTGTGTGTGTGTGTGTGTGTGTGTGTGTGTGTGTGTATCAAAACGTGTATGTGTGTATATGATTAAGTTTAAAGTACTAACACACATAATATAAAAACCTAAACTAAATTACCCAAGCTTGATAGATCTTTATTGTATCTCAACTTAGTACACCTTGTGGATGAAGCTTGAACTTGGATCTTTAATATGAATTGCATTGCTTCACTCTACTATTTCGCCAACCTCCATTTGATATGATCGTTGTGACGCAATCCATCCAACCTCCAACATATTATTTGCCTAGAATAAATATAAAAATACAAATATTAGATAAATAATATTAGTTATAAATTGTTTGTTAAAACATCATTAAAACAAAAAGGCCAACAATGATCCCATTTGGGCACATGTAATGCACGTGTCCGGTTATAGCAATAATCACGCAAATGACTCATCCTATTGCAATAGGTGCAATGGAATAGATGCACTTGTTTATGTTCGCCATATGGATGTGCACGAGAAACATTTGCAAACAAGGGTTGTCTTTTTAAATTATTTTGCAAATGTGAAATATTTTTAAACAAAGTTGTTCTTTTTAAAAAAATTAAGATTTAGAACATTTTCACAAATCAAAATAATATTTTGTTAAATGACCAACTCTTCCACAAAAATCATGTTTAAACACACGTAGTCTTCTAGAAACATTTGGCAAATATGAAGCTTTTTGTAGATTGAAACAAAATTTTGCCAAATGGCCATATTTACCACAATAATCATACTTGTACACATTGACATGCATGTGATGAACTTTGTGTGCATGTGTGTGTGTGTGATGATGATGAAGAAACTTGATGGGATGCACAAGGTTTAATAATATTGGACTTAGTGGATTTTTATGCATCATAGCAAAATTTAGCTATATGACCTTTATGACCGCAAATAGAGCACTTATAAACTTTGATATATATGTGTGCATAGTGAGTGGATGAATTTGAATTATTAGCACTAGACATAGCACACATATCCATTACTTTCTTATTATTATTCATACATTTAGTTATGGTTGAATCTAAAGAGGATATACGTTCTTTCATGTGATTCAACTCATTTTTAGGCACATATGCATTGCTAATAGAAGTAGAACAATCATGATATTTTTTTTAAAGAATTAAACTTATTTCTAATTGTTTTTACCTCTAGCATGACATCATTTTTCTCATTTGATAAGCTAGCTATCTTTAAGTTAAGAGAAGTATGATCTTGTTTTAATCTATCATTATTGTCTTTGAGGATCACATTCTCTTTAGCAATAATATCATATTTAGAAGATAATATATCATGATCGGATTTTAAGTTAACATGCTTGCTCTTTAAGTTTATAAAATTTTGATGTAATTTGTTATAGGCATGCATTAATCTATCATAAGCACAAGTGTTCATCAATGGATAATTCATTATCGGAATCAGACTCGCATACCTCACTAGGGCTATAACTTAGTGACCGTGTGCATGATGAAGCTCCAATATCTCTTGAAAGAGACTCCACCGGAATGCGTTGAAGTTCCTCCAAGTTGTCGTGATGTGCTTCTATATGTTTCCATAAATTATAAGCACTATCAAAAGAAGCAAGCTAGTTAAAAATAGATAAGTCAAAAGTATTTTGTAAAAATTCTAACAATAGCTTGTTCATAATAAAAATCCTTTTATCACTTAAGCTCTTCTTGGATTTCTCCAAAGTGGGCACAATATAAGCATAATCTATAATTTTCCACAATTCAATATTTTTAGATTTAACAAATAATTTAAATCTAAAACACCATTGAGCATAAGAGAAATCAATGAATTTAGGAGCAACATCTATAACATAGCCTAAACTAGGTGCCCCATGCATATTCATGATAAATATATGCAAGCAAGATGAAAATAATCTCAAAACTAGAATAGCATTATAGCAAAGTGAGGATCTTTGACTCTAGGCGGTTAAACTACAAATCAAAGAGTACCAAGCTCTGATACCAAATGAAATTACCCTAGAAGGGGAGGGTGAATAGGGTATATGCTAATCTAATCCGGTATAAATGCCAATTTAAAATGTATTAACAATTTATCCAAGCAATTATGATATTCAACAAGTTATAAGAAAGGATATGTATTTAAGCAAGGTGATAATGAGTATGAGATATGAGCAATAAGAGCTAAATAAATGAGTACGCTGAATAACAAACGCAAACACACAATATGGTCACGGAGTTTAGTCTCCCTCGATCTACGTCTTCGCTCCTCACCCTCGAGGAGAATCTCTACTATATCAAAACAACTACACACTCGGTTTCCTAAGTGTTGGCCTTCTTGTTTTGATGATGTTTAACAAATAATTTATAACTAATGTTGTTTGTCTAGTGTTTGTGTTTATCTATTTATTATAGACAAACAATGAGTTGGAGGATGGATGAAATAGCGCTTCAACGATAATATCCAATGGAGGTTGGCGGAATAGTGGTTGAAGCCTTGCTATTTAAGTTGAAGATCCAAGTTCAAGCTTCATCCAAGTTTACCAAGTTGAGCTACAATGAAGATCAAGATCAAGCTTGGGTAACTTTAGTTTAGGTTTTATATTATGTGTGTTAGTACTCTAAACTCAATCATACACACACACATTTTATTGGTTTCTATGTATATATATATAGTTATATATACATACACATCTTGGTTTTTAGTTTTATCCACAAACAAAGTTTTTATAAATAAATTCCAAAAATTATGTATACATGTTTGTTTTTTATGTGGATAAGTTGTTTTGGTTTAATTTCATAGATATGAAACAAATATATATTCATATACATACTCATATGTTTCATATTCTATTGTATTTGTGAAAATATTGTACTCATTGTTTATAGACTTCATAACAATAGTTTATATTTTTCTTTAAGTCTATAAAATCATTTTGTAATGTTTCAAAACATGGTTAAGCTAAAAATGTCAAAACTGATGTGTTCACATTTTCATGTTTTGGACTATTTTGTAAAATGATGATATTTCTCATTTGGGAGGTCCTTTTTGAAAACCAGTTTTTGTAGCATGTGTAATATCATGTTTACAATCATTTCCCAAAGTTTTATATTTTTTTGAATTTATTTGATATTTTTAAACAGGGTTTTAAAATTAGCATTTTACTTTCAAACCTGAAATATTTTGTATCAGTTTGCGGTCGACCGCCACGATCGACCGCGCCTATGTTTTTCTCTGAGTGGGCAGCAGAAACTTTCGTGGTCGATCGTCAAGCTGAAAATTCCTACGGTCGACCGCCATGGTCGACCGTCGAACTCTCTGGAAGTTTTCTCTGCTTTGATGACTTTCGCGATCGATCGCCACGGTCGACCGCCGCACTGTCAAATTTGCTCCAATGGCTAGTTTCCAGAGCCGTTGTTGAGCTTGTTTTTTGGTCTTTTCTTGGCTTTCTCTTGGCTTTGAGGTTTCATATAAATACCCCCTTATATCTTAGTTTTTCAGTAGCAAACCAAGAAGTTTTTAAAACAAAAGTTTAATAAGGGTTTAAGCTTGGTTAGTTTGTTTTAAGTTTGGGGTTTTACAAAGAGGAGCTTACATCAGTTGTTGAAGAGTTCATCTTCAATATTTTATCATCCTCTCTTTGTGTTTATAGAGAAGTTTTCTAACTCTTTTCTCTAGCAATTTTATTATTGATTTTCATATTCTTATTATTGCTAGTTTGCTATTTGAGTTAGATTTTATTTCTCTTATTGTTTACACACACCCACTTGAGCTTATTGTATTTGCATACATAGTATATTTGGGTTGGTGAGTGTTGTAACATTGAGAGTGAGCTTCATTGTATTCTCATCCATATTTGAGAACAATCATTTGTTATTTGTGAGATTGTAAAGTTTTCGGTGAGCTAGAAAATCGAGTGTGAGGAGTGTAGACGTTGATCGGTGAACGTTGAAAACTGACATTGTGAGTGTTTGTGAACGTTGATCGGTGAGCATTGAAAACCGACATTATGAGGTGTAAATGTTATTCGGGTGAGCGTAGAAAACCCGGTTGTGATAGTGGATTTCTCCCCGGGAGTGGGGAGCGAAGACGTAGGACGGAAGGTCCGAACTACGTGATCATTTGAGTGTGTTTGAGTTTGTCATTGGCGCATTTACTTATGCATTTATCTTATATCGCCAATTGCCTATATTTTGCCCTATCACATTTGTAGTTTGATTATATCACCCTTGTGTTAGTTTATATATCCTTGCATATATTTTTATCATATATGATATATCTCATTGTTCATATTACATATTCTTGCTCATATCATATTGTATATCTATCTTGTAAGAATAATATTTGAATTAGTTTTAATTAGCATAAAATCATATTATATTAGCATAAGACCCTAATCACCCCCTCCCCCTCTAGGGTCCAACACTAAGCTCACTAAAAACTATTACAAACTCGCACAATTATAACTACACAATACACCCTCTAAGTGTTGGACTAGCCCGTATCACCTTCCTCAAGTACTCGAATTTACCACCTCTCACTAGGCTTTACTACCAACGTCACTCCTCTTGAAATTGACCCAATCTCTCCCAACCACTTCTCTCGGTATCCTTATATATTACAATGTGATCTCACAATTAGGCACAAGTACAAAGTGTTTGTTATCTAAACAAGATGAGAACTAAGTTAAGCTCACTCAATCACACCCACAACCCAAATTACACAATGTGTGAAAATACTCATCAATGGTTGTGTGTGAATCAATAAGTAAAATAAAATCTAAACTCAAATCAATCTAGCAAATATAACAAGATAAATAAAATGCAAATAAGCTAGATGAAGAGTTTAGAAAAACTTATGTGAAAAACAAGAGTGAGAAAGATTGAAGCCCAAACACATAAGGAATGATCTCCTCTTCCTCTTGTGAAAATCAATTCACATAAACACTTGTAAAACACACTTAAACTTTGAAACAAACTTGTGTGAAACTCACTTCAACATCCGTAAGAAACAAATGAGAGAAGAGGGCTTTTTTATAGCCTCTCAAACCAGCCAAAAAAACCCCAAAAAAATCCACAAAAAACTAAACTAAAAACACTAGCCATTATAGGATAAAAACTCCTAATTAATCGACTGATGACATTATCAGTCGACTGATAAAGTCGACCGTTAGCCGTTTTGGCAGATTCTGGAATTTTTGTGTATCTAACTTTATAAAATTAATTAAAAATAGTAAATCAATTCTAAAAATCATGAAATGTTAAGAGAAGTTTAAACACATGTATATAAACATGTTAGAGAAATTTTTTATGAAATTTCACTTCTCATTTATGAAAAATAATTGTTTTAAGACAGATATTCTAGTTTCTAAAAACTTCTATAATACTTGATTTTGTAAAATCATTTTGACATAGTAAATCAACTCCAAAAATAGTAAAACTTTGGTAAATATTTATAACATATAATAAAATATGTTGGAAAAAGAATTTCTCAATTTGAATTTTCCATTTATAAAAACTCATTTATTTTGTAAACTATTCAAGAATACGAAAATGTTAAAACTTGATTTTGATGAATTCATTCCAAACAAGTTTTAAAATACTTTTTAATAGATTAATAGACTTAAGAAAAATATAAAATAGTATAATAAATTCTTTAATATATAAACATATTATGTTTCAAATTTACAAAAATATGAAAATGATAAACATGATTTTATTGATTTAAATATGTCAAAGCTTGATTTTAATGAAATCATTTCAAGTACATATAACCATGAAACAAATTAGTGTATATATAACGATATTCATTTGTTTCATATTTATATGGATGATCTTGAAAGAATAAAATGAAAATGAGTGTGTTGTGTAATATTTGTGCTTTAAGCATAATCACACAAAGTATAAGATCTAAACTAGAAACAATATACCCAAGCTAAGAGATCTTCAATTAGAAGCATAATCACACAAAGTATAAGATCTAAACTAGAAACAATATACCCAAGCTAAGAGATCTTCAATTAGGCTCGACTTGGTTGCTAAACTAGAAACAATATACCCAAGCTAAGAGATCTTCAATTAGGCTCGACTTGGTTGCGGATGAAGCGATATTGGATTTTGATTTTAATATGCAAAGCTTCATTTCGATATCTGCTAACCTCCTTTGAATATCATCGTGAATGTGCAATTCCAACCGACCTCCAACAAGGATCTTTGTGTAGGATACCTAACAAACAAATATAAACACTCAACAAACATTATTAGTAATTGTTTGTTAATCATCAAAACTAGATTAGATAGTAGGCCCATAAACATGAGACCTAACAGAGATCAACTCACACACAGAGAGATTCTTATCATCGCATTGGCGATTCAATCAAGTGAAAGTGTCAAGAAAAGACTAGGCTATCTTCCTAACCACTAAGCTTGCACCCTCAGCAAAAGATCCTAAGTCTTAATTGATGTATTAACATAGTACAAGATCGATGCTCTATCGGCACATAGAAAAGAACCCCAGGCAAAATAATTTTCCTTCATTTTTTATTGTTTCTATTGTAATCTGAGATAGTTACAATATTAAAACAACCCAAGACAACAAGTATTCATCCTTTCCATACTTGGCATACGAATGTGATCCATCATATCACAATAGGAAGTGTTCTCGCCACACGAATCCAATTGTTGAAAGATTCAGCAACATTGAAAGTGATATGACCATATCTACAAATAAATATCATATATATTAAACAAAACTTAAATATCACAAATAATAGCAATGTCTCATATAACAGCAATGTGTTACAGATAACACGCAAAAGTCACATGTAAGAGCTTGCTGTCACATATATCTGGTACAAGTTACACTTAACAGACAAAGGTCACGTATAACATAACGTCACATATAACAGCTACAAGTCACATATAGTAGACAAATGTCAAAGGTAGCAGCTAATAATCACATATAAGGGCTATATGTCATATACGAGTGCTAGGTATCACAAAGCAAGGCTAAGAATCACATGTAAAGTTTAATGATCATAGTTAAATCGATAGTGTCATAATATTTGATATACATTATACCAGGTGTTGATGTTAAATAATCAAACAGTTAATATAGTGGGGGGTGAGGTTGATTAGGGACCACTCACTTCTCTGAATATATAATTTTGAGTTGAGTAGCTTCAGCATGCACAAATAGTAACTCATGAGAGGACGAGGATTAGTTCCCCCATGGTTCCTCCGACGATCAAGTCAGTTAATGAACTTGAGTGGGAAAATGAAAAACTATGTGAGTTCTTCGGTGTAAAACCCCACAAATTTAAATATTATATGATAAATGATATCTAATATGTTATGCTGTGATAAATAGCATATTTTTGATGTTTGAGTATGTCAAGAATTGATTAGAGATCAATTTGATGTATTCATATACGAGAATAGTATAAATCAATGTAATCATATCCTTAGTAGTCGACTAATACCCTTAGTAGTCGACTGCTAAGAGCACATAAGCAATATACAGATTTTGTGAGTTACAGTGTAGTCGACTACTAAGGAGAGTAGTCGACTATCGCGGATTCTTGGACATGCCAGGTTTTAGTTTTCAGATTGGATTTGCGTTGTTCACGAACCCGGTTGATAACCTAACTATATAAACATATTTTAAACATAATTCTTGAGATTCTCTCATTAGTTTTCAGCCGCTTCTTTTCCCTTAAACCCTAGATCCGAAATTGCAAGTTCCTCGAGGCGTTTTGAGAAGCAACTTCGAGCGGAGGGCGAGATCAAGGGCTATAGCTAAAGAGAGGAGTTCTACACATGTTCAGGAGATCAACACACTGATAGAGGCAAGATCTCTTGCATCCAAACCTTACTCATAGTGTTAATTATGTGTATATGAATAATATGGTCATTTTAATGCATAGATTTACTGTTTAACATGATAAAAGGTAGATTTGTGATGTGAAATCTTAATCTGATGTTAGATCTATAAGTTTTACTTGCTGGTATTAACAAAAACGTGATTTATGGTCACTAGGTTATGTAAATCATTGTTCATATCTATTTATCTATGTGTTAGTCATACTTAAAACCCTAAATTTGTGATATAAAGGGGATTACATGTAGATCAAGATAAATTAGACCCTAGATCTAGGATATTTGGTTCTGAAATCATGATTAAACGAAATTATATCAGTTCTAATCTAATATGCAAGCATGTTTCATGTTGACCTAATCGATAATTAGGGTTTATGTGAAATATTTGTTTAAATAAGACGATTAAACTAAGTTGGTTAAATTAAGGGTTAGATAATCATGGTGATGATTCTTTTGTTTCGTATTTACCAGTTTTATAATGTGTTAAAGTATAAAAATCGCGCGACGTTTGCAAATATGTTGTTTGTGCATGATTTTGTACAGGTTTTGACTTAATAGTCGACTACTAAGCAAAGTAGTCGACTACTCAAATCCGAATTGACTTAACAGAGACTGAGTCAATACAGAGTAGTCAACTAATGTTCTTATTAGTCGACTACAAATTTCTAAGTATGGTGGACTTAGTGTAGTTGACTACTAAACTTAGTAGTCGACTACTAAGGTTGATTTTCTGTATTATGTATTGTTTTGTTTTGAATTGCGAGCACGGGCTTGAGTTGCATGTTATAGACATGATTATCGATGAATAGTGTTGTACTACATGTGGGAATACCCTAGAGAGGGATTTTATTTAGTGCTAATCTGATTACATTTTCCTGTGATATGGTATCCACACTAGAGTGTGCGTAGAGGTTTATGAACCTATATTATGGTATTCGCACTAAAGTGTGTGCAGAGGTTTGTGAACCTATATTATGGTATCCACACTAGAGTGTGTGTAGAGGTTTATGAACCTATATAATGGTATCCACATTAGAGTGTGCGTAGAGGTTAGTGAACTTATGTTTTGGTATCCACACGAGTGTGCGCGGAGGTCGGTGTACCTATATTGTTGTATCTACACGAGTGTGCACAGAACCTATGGTTTTGTTTCCACATAGTTATGCACAGGGTTTGAAATGGTTAATAGTTGTCATGCATGGGGGTGCTATTATTTGAAAAGAATCAGAAAATATAACTTATATGACTTGATAGCCTAATGTGTTTGGCGGACGTTAAATATGGTATAACTCATTTTGAGTAGTTTTACACCTGAGATACTCACTTGCTAGTACACGATATATATATATATATATATATATATAATTTTTAGGTAGACTATGCTAATAGATAGAGCCTCCACATTTAGTAGTAGTCCTTCCCCTGGAGGCGGGTGTAGGTGATCTTGCTTAAGCGCACTGACGCTTTTCTTGTTGTTTTTTTTCTTTTTTTATTTTATTCTTCTTTTCAGGTGGTTCAGAGTATTGGAGAGTCGCATGATGACGGGGTTCAGGCATAATCACTGTCAAATGAGCTAGTAGATGAGACTCCATAGTAGACAGACCTTATTTTCAGTTATTAGAGTTCCTTTATTTTTCTCACTTTGTAGAGGCTATAAGCCTTGGTACATTCTTAGTTGATCTATGTCGAGATACATTCATATATTTCATGATGATAGATGTGTTCCAGACTTGTTCATTAAGACATGGTTTATTTATGAGATATTCCTTCTTACATCATGTCAGTTATAGTTATTTTCCTTCTTTTGCATGTTTGTACCTACACTTTATTTTTAATTCCACTAGAGGATAATACCGTGATTGGTGAAACTTGTTGTTGCATAGTATGGGTGTATGATAGGTTTGACATCTCTGGGTTCACCTTGAACTACGACCATGTGTGAAAACAAGGGCGTCACAGTGTAGTGTAGTATAATTCTCAGATATTGCTTGGAAAAATAGTCTGGAGAAATGCCTCTTTTGATGTTGAGAATAGTACCTCTACTTATAGTAGTAGAAAAAGGGTAGAATGGTAATCTCGGTCGAGTATAGAATGACGGAAAATAAGTATGGCTTGGCTACTGCGTTAACACCTACTTTATGTGTGTCGGTTGACAAGTGGAGGAGAGATCACCTTAGTATTTAATGTGAAGTGATTGGGGGCATGACGGTGCCGACATGGCCCGATGTGTCATGAAGACTATCATGGCTAGAGGTATGATGTCGCCTACCAAGCATTAAATATGACGCTGATGTGTTGTTAGCGGGAGAGCTTCGAGGTTGAAATCATCCTTTGTCTTGGTCGAGAAGTAACGTCTTTCAAGTCGACCCCACAAGCCGTCGAATAACTAGTTGAGTGGGCTCCTAGTGAGTCGTCTTTGATGAGAGAACCGACAAGTACTACTCTTTGAGTCAACCTAAGGAGATGTCGACTCGGCAAGTCGGCTAAGTCGGGATTCTTGGTCCTGGCCGCTGATATGATGTGAGCAGTGCATGTAGGGGACACCTATCCATTCTGGCAAAGGGCTGTACTTTGGTGACTGAAAACACTATAACACTAGGAAATATAGAATTCGCCCAATTATTTAGACAATAACTGAGAGCAACTTGATAAGCTCTATGTTCCGTCATCTTAATCTCATGTAACACAACTTTAAATTCTTTTTCCGTATACTTCTATGTAGCGAAGTCCAATAATTTTGAAATCCATTGAGTAGTACTTGAGGCAAAACCCATCTCTCTAAGCTTCAATTTATAATTCTCAACTAGATGAAGTATACATCTGGAATGGTAAACACCTCAAGATATATTTTTCAAAGATGAAAAAATGACTGGAGGATGGGGTGGATTATATAGTTTTATTCGATTGTACAAAATATATTGTAACCCTTGGATAAACCAACTCCAATTCGCTTCATTTTCTTAGTCACAAATACAAAACGTGAGCGAAAATATGCCTTGATTACCATCATAGGCAGTTGCACCTAATAAGATCCCTTTATAATGATCTTTAAGAAAGGTCTTATCTAGAAAGAGCAATAGCCTACATCCCTTGAGAAACCCATGTATGCATGCACTATAGGAAACAAATAAATACTTGAATAGCCTCTCTTCTTGTTCAATGATGACGACATTGCCTGGATTTATTTCCATCACCTTCATTTACCTTTAAATGATGATAAAAAGGACAATTAACTTGTTAAATGATGAATAAGTTTTAAAGGTCACACATAAGACGTGAATGTCACATATTTAGCCTAAATGTCACATGTAAGACCTCAATGTCACATATAAGATCTAAATATCACATCCGATACTTATACGCCACCTGTAGTTTTTAAATGTCCCATATAAGGTACATAGATCACTGTAATGATCATGAATTTTTGATACTAGTTTAAATAATTTTTTGGCATTTTAAAAGATTAATTTATTATTTTTAAAAGAGTATTTATATTTTTTTGATTTTCTAGAATTTTCTATGATTTAAAATCCGATTTTACATCTATTTACTGATTTTGACAATTATAAATTAACTTGTTACGATGAAAACTTTTAAATTAATATTGGTTTTATTATTGTTATTATTATTATTATAAGTATTGTTATTAATTATATTAATTATTAATTATTTCCTAAACCCTAATCCTATATATATAATCTTTCTCTCCCCTCTCGCCTCCCACGCTGCAAATCCGATTTTACATCTATTTACTGATTTTGACAATTATAAATTAACTTGTTACGATGAAAACTTTTAAATTAATATTGGTTTTATTATTGTTATTATTATTATTATAAGTATTGTTATTAATTATATTAATTATTAATTATTTCCTAAACCCTAATCCTATATATATAATCTTTCTCTCCCCTCTCGCCTCCCACGCTGC